>NW_011889299.1:1048196-1058554 GCF_000151845.1 Pteropus vampyrus | reverse complement strand
CATTGTATATTTTTTGGCTCCTTTGTCAAAAATTATTTGCCATTATATACGGGGGTTTACTTCTGGAGTCTCAATTCTGTTCCACTGGTGTGTATGTTTTTCTTCAAATACCTTTCTGTTTTGATTACTGTTGCTTTGTAGTATAATTTGAAGTCAAGCAGGGTGATTCTTCTGTCCTTATTTTTTTTCCCTCAGGATTGCTTTGGCCTTTTGGGGTCTTTTGTGCTTTCATACAAATGTGGATTTTTTGGTTATATTTCTTTAATAAATGCCATTGGGATTTTGATGGGGATTGCATTAAATATGTATAATGCTTTATGTAATAAGGTTATTTTAACTATGTTGATTCTTCCAATTCAAGAACACAGAATATCTTTCCTTTTCTTTGTGTCTTCTTCATTTTCTTTTAATAGTGTCTTATAGTTTTCAGCGTCTAGGTCCTTCACATATTTTGTTAGGTTTATTCCTAGGTATTTTATTCTTTTTGTTGCAATTGCAAAAGGAATTTTTTTCATTTTTATTATTAGAGTATAGGAAAGCTATGTATTTTTGAGCATTGATTCTGTATCCTGAAACTTCACTGTATTTGTTTATTATTTTTAATAGTAGTTTAGTGGAATATTTAGGGTTTTCTGTATAGAGAATCATGTCATCTTCAAAAAATGACAATTCAATTCTTCTCTTTTCATTTGGTTGCTTTTTATTCTTTTACCTGAGTGCTCTAGCTAAGACTTCCAATATTATATTGAATAATAGTGGTGATAGTGGACAATCTTGTCTTGTTCCTGATGTTAGAGGTAAGGTTTTTTTCACCATTAAGTATAATGTTAGCTCAAGGTTTGTCATACATGGTCTTTATTATGTTGAGGTACTTTCCTTTTGTACACATTTTATTAAGTGTTTTAATCATAAATGGATGTTGTATTTGTCAAATGCTTTCTCTGCACCTATTGATAAGATCATATGATTTTATTCTTTGTTTTGATTATGTGGTATATCACTTTAATCGATTTGCATACCATCCTTGTGCCCCTGGGATGAAGCCTGCTTGATCCATCCTTGTGCCCCTGGGATGAAGCCTGCTTGATCATGGTGTATAATCTTTTTAATGTGTTGTTGTATTCGATTTGGTAATATCTTATTTAGGATTTTTGTATCTGTGTTCATGAGAGATATTGGTCTGTAGTTTTCTTTTTTTGTGTGTTATCTTTACCAGGTTTTGGTATCAGAGTAATGTTGGCCTCATAAAATGAGTTAGGAAGTAATGACTGTTCTTTGTTTTTTTTTGTTTTGTTTTGTTTTGTTTTTTGTTTGGTTTTTTTTGGAAAAGGTTGAGAAGAATAGATATTAAATCCTCTCTGAAAGTCTGAAGAATTTACTGGTGAAGCCATTTGGTCTGGGAATTTTACTTTTTGCAAGGTTTTCGATGATTGCTTCAATTTCCATACTGCTGATCAGTCTATTTAGATCTTCCAGTTCTTCATGATTCAGTCTACGAAGGTTATATGTTTCTAAGAACTTGTTCATTTCTTCTAGGTTATTAAATTTGGTGTCATGTAATATTTCATAGTATGATCCTTTGTATTTTGGTGGCATCTCTCATAACTTTATCCTCTTTCATTTCTGATTTTGTTTATTTGGGTCCATTATCTTTTGTTTAGTGAT
Source organism: Pteropus vampyrus (assembly GCF_000151845.1). Taxonomy (NCBI): domain Eukaryota; kingdom Metazoa; phylum Chordata; class Mammalia; order Chiroptera; family Pteropodidae; genus Pteropus; species Pteropus vampyrus. The sequence goes on along the minus strand of NW_011889299.1, from coordinate 1,056,889 downwards.
TCTAGCCAGGAGTTTGTCAATTTTTTTAATCTTCTCAAAGAACCAGCTCTTTGTTGCATTAATTTTCTATTGTCTTTTTGTTCTCAATTTCATTTGATTCTGCTCTAATTTTGATTATTGCTTTCCTTCTGCTGACTTTAGGCTTCATTTGTTCTTATTTTTCTAGATTATTTTAAGATGCAAAGTTAAAAGTTGTTTATTGAGGCTCATTCTTGCTTCTTGAAATAGACCTGTAATGGTATGATCTTTCCTCTATTACCACTTTTGATGTGCCCTTAAATTTTTGAATATTGTACTTTCATTCTCAATTTTTCTATTTGTGTCTAGAGCTCTCCTTTTATTTCTTCTGTGACTCAGTCATTCTTCAGTAGCATGTTGTTTAATCTCCACGTATTTGTGGTTCTTCCTGTTTTCTTTTTACAGTTGATCTCCAGTTTCAAATCATTATGATCAGAGAAGATGCTTGGTATGATTTCACCTTCTTATATTTGTTGAGACTAGTTTTGTGTCCCAACATGTGGTCTATCCTCGAGAATGTTCCATGTGCACTAGAGAAGAATTTGTAAGCTGCTGTTTGGGAATGAAAAGCTCTGTAAATGTCTATATGTCAAATTAGTCTAATGTAACATTTAAGGATATTATTTCCTTATTGATTTTCTGTTTAAATGACCTATTTTCTCTGACAGTGTAGTATTTAGGTCCCCTACTAGCACTGTGTTTTTGTCAGTTTCTCCCTTTAGTTCTGTTAGTAGATACTTTATATACTTTGGTATCCCTGATTGGTAGCATAAATACTGATAGTGTTAGGTCTTCTTGATATATGGCCCACTTTATCATTATGAAGTGTCTATCATTGTCTCTTCACTTTTTTTTTATCTTGAAGTCTATTTCATGAGATATAAGTACAGCTACAACTGCTTTTTGTCTGGATGCCATTTGCTTGAGGTATCATTTTTCATCCTTTCACTTTGAGTTTCTATTTGTCCTTGTAGCTGAAATGTGTCTCTTGAAGGCAGCATATGGTTAGGTTTTGTTTGTTTGTTTGTTTGTTTTTTGGATCCAATCTGCCACACTGTGCCTTTTTATTTGTGAGTTCAGTCCATTTACATTTAGTGTGGTTATTGAAAGATGAGTTTTTCCTATAGCCATTTTATCCTTTATTTTCTGGTAGCTCGGGGTCTCCATTGATTCTTTGTCCTTGTGTTTCTGTCTGTTATTTTAATTTGGTGGTGGTTTGTGGATTTTCCCTCTGTTCCTTCTTGTCTTATGCTATGTATCTCAGTTCTGAATTCATGGAGTGTGGTTACCACTAAACTTATGTAAAGGATAGTTTTTATATATATATATGCATACATACATACACACACATACATACATATATGCACATATATATTTACACACATACATATATGTATATACATGCACACATACACACACACAGTATTCCATTTTCTTCTATGTATGCTTTATTTCCATTCCCCTTTGTAGATCAGGATCTTTACTCCCTCCTCTTTTCTGTTTTTGTTGTCTCAAATTATCTCTATACATGCCAGACATTCTGTTGTTAGTTGCAGTAGCTGTTATCTTATTTTTTCAGAGGTTTTCTTTTGGCCTTTAATCATTATGTAATATTTAAGCTTATAATACCCTGCTCTTAATAAGGGTTGCACTTTCCTGCTTCTGTCTGCCTATTGGTAATCTTACTCATAGATATGTATTTTTTGTCCTTTTGCTTCAGGTAGAATGACCTCATTCAGTATTTCCTGTAATGCAAACCTCATATTGGAGAATTCCCTCAGCTTTTGTATGTCTTGAAAGGTCTTTACTTCTTTATATCTAAAGGAGAGCTTTGCTGGATATATTATTCTTGGCTGTTAATTTCTTTCTTTCAATAGTTTGAATATCTGGTTCTACTCCTTCCTTGCTTGTAAGGTTTGTACTGAGAAGTCTGATGATACAGTAATGAGTTTCCTTTATAAGTAAATGTCTTCTTTTCCCTGGCTGACTTGAGAATTCTTTCTTAGTCATTAATTTTTGTCGACTTTAATATAATGTGTCTTAGAGAAGGACTTTATGGGTTGTGGTTATTGGGTGTTCTGTTTTCTTCTTAGATCAGAAGATCCAGGTTTTATTACAGATTTGGGAAATTCTTGTCGACTATTTGTTTGAATATGCTCCTTGTTTCTTTCTCCCTCTGTTCTTCTGGTATACCCATTACTCTTATATTGCTTTTCCTGATGGTGTCAGATAGTTCTTGTAGAGTTATTTCATTATTTTTCACTCTCAAGTCTCTCTTCTTCCATCTACATCATTTCCAGATTTCTGTCTTCAATATCACTCTTTCCTCCATCTGGTCAGCTCTATATTTCTTAGGCTTGCTATTGCATTCCTCATCTCTTTTAATGTGTTCCTCATCTCCATAATTTCCATTTAGTTCTTTTTTAGGGTTTCAATCTCCTTGCAAAAGTATTCATTTTGTTGGTTTATTTTGTTTCTAATTTCTTGAAATAGTCAGTCAGAATTTTCTTGCATCTCATTGAGTTTTTTCACAATTGCAATCCTGAGTTCTATGTCATTTAAATTACATATTTCTATGTCCTTAAGCTTGTTTTCTGGAGACTTTTTACTTTTTTTTTTTCTGACTACTGATTCTATTTCATTGGTAGTAATAAGTTGGTTCAGATTTTGTTTCTTCTTGATTCAGTCTTGGGAGATTTTATGTTTCTAGGAATGTGTCTATTTCTTCCCGATCGTCCAACATGTTGGCATATTATCGCTTGTAGTATTTTCTTACGATCCATTGTATTTCTGTGGAGTCTGTGGTTATTTATCTTCTTTCATTTCTGATTTTATTTATTTGAGTCCTCTCTCTTTTTCCTTTGATGAGTCTGGCTAAGGGTCTGTCAATTTTGTTTATCCTTTCAAAGAACCAGCTCTTGTTTCATTAAGCTTTTCTATTGTGTTTCTAGATTCTATTTCTTTTATTTCTGCTCTTTATTATTTCCTGCCTTCTATCCACTTTGGGCCTTGCTTGCTGTTCTTTTTCTAGTTTTTTTTTTAATTGTAAGGTTAGATTGTTTATCTGAACTTTTCCTTGTTTCTTGAGGTAGGCCTGTTTTGCTATGAATTTCCCTCTTAGGACTGCTTTCTTTCTGTCACATAAATTTTGAGTCATTGTGTTTTTATTTTCATTTGTCTCTAGGTATCTTTTGATTTCTTCCTTGATCTCATTAATAACTCATTCATTGTTTAGTAGCATGTTATTTAGCCTCCATATATTTGTGTATTTTCCAATTTTTTCTTGTAGTTGATTTCCAGTTTCATATCATTGTGATCAAAGAAGACATTCGATATGATTTTAATCTCCTTAAATTTATTGAGACTTGTTTTGTGTCCTAATATGTGCTCTATCCCAGAAAATGTTGCCTGTGCATTTGAGAAGAATGTATATTTTGCTACTTTGGCATAAAATGCTCTGAAAATATCTATAAAATCCATCTGTTCTAGTGTATCTTTTAGGCCCATTGTTTCCTTGTTGATGCTTTGCTTGGACCATCTGTCCATTGGTGTCAATGTGGTGTTAAAGTTTCCTACTATGAGTATATTACTATTGATCTCTCCTTTTATGTCAGTCAATAATTGCTTTATGTATGTAGGCACTCCTATATTAGGTGCGTATATGTTTACTAGGGTTATGTTCTCTTGATTTATCGATCCCTTTATTGTTATGTAATGCCCTTTTTTGTCTCTCATTATAGCCTTGGTTTTAAAGTCTACTTTATCTGATATAAGTATTACTACCCCGGCTTTTTTTTCCATTTCTGTTTGCATGAAATATCTTTTTCCATTCCTTTACTTTCAGTCTGTGAGTGTCATTTGATCTGAAGTGGGTCTCTTGTAGACAGCATATGCATGGGTCTTGTTTTCTTATCCATTCAGTAACTCTATGTCTTTTGATTGGAGCATTTAATCCGTTTACATTTAAAGTGATTACTGATAGGTACATTGTTACTGTCATTTTATTTTTCATATTTGTTATTTCTATTTTCTTCTTTACCCCTTCTCTTTTTACAGAGACTGTTTAACATTTCTTGTAATGCTGGCTTGTTGGTGATGAATTCCTTAAGCTTTTTCCTGTCTGGGATCTTTTTATCTCACTTTCCATTTTAATCGAAAGCCTTGCTGGGTAGAGTATTCATGGTTGTAGGTTCTTGTTTTTCATAACTTTGAATATTTCTTGCCATTCCCTTCTGGCCTGCAAAGTTTCCATTGAAAAGTCAGCAGACATTCTTATGGGGGTACCCTTGTAAGTAACCAGCTTCCTTTCTCTTGCTGCTTTTAAGATTCTCTCTTTGTCTTTGACATTTGGCATTTTAATTATGATGTGTCTTGATGTAGATCTGTTTGAATTCCTCTTGTTTGGCACTCTTTGTGCTTCCTGAACTTGTATGTCTAATTCCTTTGCCAGGTTAGGGAAGTTTTCTGTCATTATTTCTTCAAACAGAATCTTAATTTCTTGCTCTCTCTCTTCTTCTTCAAGTATTCCTATGATCCAGATATTTTTATGCTTCATGTTGTCCCAGAGGTCTATTAAACTATCCTCATTTTTTCCAAATTCTTTTTTCTTTTTACTATTCTGATTGGGTGTATTCTGCTACCTTGTCTTCCAATTCGCTGATTTGATCTTCTGCTTCGTCCACTCTACTGTTGTATCCTTCTAGTGCATTTTTCATGTCAGTTATTGTATTCCTCATTTCTGACTGACTCTTTTTTATGGTGTCTATGTCATTTTTTATACTTACTATCTCTCTGTTGATTGTGCTTATCCATTCTCCCCATAAGTTCATTAAACATCCTATAACCATTATTTTGAACTCTATCTCTGGTAGGTTGCTTATCTCCATTTTGTTTAGCTTATTTTCTGGAGTTTTCTTCTGTTGTTTCATTTGTGACATGTTTCTTTGTTTTCTCATTTTATTAGACCTCTGTATTAGTTTATATGTGTCAGGAATATTTGTTTCATCTCTTAGCCTTGGCCAGATGGCCTAATGTGGAAGGTGTCCTGTGTGACTCAGTAGTGCACTCTTCTTGCTCCCCTATGCTGGGGGCTCTGGACGTGATCTTTGTGTGGGTCGTGTGTGATTTTCTGTTGTTGCCAAACCTTTATTGTTAGTAGATCAGTGGATGGAATTAACGATCAGGCTGACTAATTGCGGGAATTGGCTGAACCCTCAGGATAAGAGTTGTTGTGTGGGGTCTGACCCCACTGAGTGGGGTTTGCCCTAGCAGGCTTGTGTACTTGTTGCAACCATCCTTTGTGTGTCCCGCTAATGGGGCTAGTCAGGAGTTGCTCTGTTGTGGTCTGGTGCCAGCCTCCAAATGGGCTTGTTTTGTGGCCCTTTGGGAAGGGATTCCCAGTAGGCCAAGGTCAGCCATTGCTTTTGATTACTCAGTGCTACCCGGTGGGAACTACAAAGCGATCCACAGGTGGTTGTTGCCTATGCTGGATCTATAGGTAATAGGAAGAGACAACATTGTAGGCAGCGGTCAGTTCTCCCCCGTCCCTGACCTATGGCAGTTTAGTAGAGAGACCAGTGCTCCTCAAGGCTTGACGTTCCCTGTCAGTTGCCTGTAAGTGTCCAGATGGGTGATATGCATGTCGGGTGGCGCAGGGACCCTGGGAGTCTCCTGGGTCTATTGAGTAAATTTCCTCTTGCCACTTCAGTGTCAGTTTACATTCCAAGGCTGTTTCTGTGGCTCCCTAGACAAGTTTCCACTCATAGCAAGGTCAGCTTCTGCTCACCTTGGGCCTGAATGCACTATCCCAAGGCAGGAGCAGCTGCCCATCAACATGCAGTGGGCATTGTGTATTGGATGGGGCAGGAACTCAGGGAACCAAGGGTTGTCAGGCCAATACAGACCCCTGCAATTCCCTCAAGATATATTATAGCTCATATAGCTAGCAGTGGTCTGTCCACAACAGTTTTCTTTGAAATGCGCTCACTGCGTTAGCCAAAGTCTGTTGCCTATGCTGACTGCGCAACCCCAGAGCCAAACAGGGAATGGGAGGCAGCCTGTCAATGGGCTGCAGGCACTCTGTGGCTTGGGCGAAGCAGGATCTCAGGGCTACAAGTTCCGTCCAGCCAATACAGCCTCAGTTTCACTGCAATTTCTGTGCCTGGGCGTTCCCAATGTAGTCACAGATCACGATGAGACCAGCTGTCATCTGGGGTGGTCCCACAGACCCCTGCACTCCCCAGACACAATATTGCAACTCTTGCAGGCAGCAAATGTCTGCCTGTCACTGATTTCTGTGCAGTGCTCGCCCTGTGCCACCCAAAGTTTGTTGTCTGTGTGGATTGGATGAACAGGGAAGGGGGGTGGCAGGGCTGTGGCAGTTTGCTGTCAATGGGTTGCCTGGGGTAATTTGTGGGTAGGCTTGTGCAGGGTCTCAGAGTGACAGTAGTAGTCAGATCAATACAGCCTCAGTTTTGCTGTAACTTCTGTGCTTGGGCATTCCTATGGGCAAATAATTTTTGACAAAGGAGCTAAAAACACATCTTGGAAAAAGAAAAGCCTCATCAATAAATGGTGCTGGGAAAACTAGAAAGCCACATGCAAAAGAATGAAACTAGACTGCTATCTGTCACGATACACCAAAATTAACTCGAAATGGATCAAAGACCTAAATATGTGGCTTGAGTCAATAAATTGCATTGAAGAAAGCGTAGAAACTAAACTCATGGAGTTTGGTTTTTGAGAGGATTGTATGAATTCGACCTCAAAGGCAAGGGAAGCAAAAGCGAAAGCAAATGACTGAGACTATATCAAACTAAAAAGCTTTTGCACAGCAAAAGAAACCATAGACAAAACAGAAACAACCAACGGAGTGGGAGAAGATATTGACAAACAATGCCTCCAATAAGGGGCTAATATCCAAGATATACAAAGAACTTATCTAACTGAACAACAACAAAAAGTAGTTTTATTTTAAAATGGGCAGAGGACCTGAACAGACACTTCTCCAAAGAAGATATACAAATGGCCAATAGACATATGAAAAAATTCTCAGCTTCACTAGCTATTAGGGAAATGGGAATCAAAACCACTATGAGATACTACTTCACATCTGTTAGAATGTCTATCATCAACAAGACAAGTAATAACAAGTGTTGGAGAGGTTGTAGGGGAAAGGAACTCTCATACACTACTGGTTGGAATGTATATTGATATAGCCAATGTGGAAAACAGTATGAAGGTTCCTTAATCAATTAAGAATAGAATTACTATATGACCCAGCAATCCTTCTTCTGAGTAAGTACCCCCAAAATTTGAAAACATTTATCCATAATGATATATGTACCCTTATGTTTGTTGCAGCATTATTCACAGTGATCAAGACATGAAAACAACCAAAGTGTCCTTTGGTAGATGATTTAATACATATATACAATGGAATATTTCTAATAAATAGTTTTCGGTGGCATCTTTAGAGTTTTCTATAAAGAGAATCATGTTCTTGGCAAATAGATGTGGTACATATATACAATGGAATATTACTTAGCCATAGGAAAATATGCAATATTCCTATTTGTGACAACATGGATGGATCTCGAGATAATCATGCTAAGCAAAATAAATTAGGAAAAGTTGAGAATGATATGATTTCACTCATATGTAGTATATAAAACTGAAAGCAACAATCAAACAAGAAAAACAGGGAGTCATGTACACAGAAAACAGCTTAGTGGTTACCAGAGGGAAAGGTGCAAGATGGGGAGGTAGAAAAGGGTAAGGGAGGGTCAAATATATGGTGACGAATATATGGGTGGTGAATGTACAATGCAATAATACATATGATATATTATTGAATTGTGCACTTGAAACCTATATATTTTGGTTCCCCATTGTCACCCCAATAAATTTAATAAAAAAATAAAATACTTAATAAAATGGGTTTAGAAAGAAAGTACCTCAACATAATAAAGGTCACATATAACACTCAGCTAATATCATAATTCATGGTGAAAAACTAAAAGGCTCCCCTGTAAGATTAGTAACAGGACAAAGTTGTCTGTTCTCACCACTCTTATTCAATATAGTGTTGGAAGTCCTAGCTAGAGCAATCAGGGAAGAGAAAGAAATACAAGGCATATAAATTGAGAACGAAGAAGTCAAATTGTCAGTTTTTGCCAAGGACATGATTCTCTTTATAGAAAACTCTAAAGATGCCACCAAAAACTATTTATTAGAAACAATAAACAAATACAGTAAAGTTGCAGGATACAAAATCAATGTACAAAAATCCATAGTGTTTGTATATGCTAACAATGACATTTAAGAAAAAGTAATAAAAACAATTCTTTTTGCATTGCAACAAAAAGAATGAAATACATAAGAATAAATTTAATAAATCATGTAAAGGACCTATACACTAAAAATTATAAGACATTATTAAAAGAAATTAATGAAGACACAAAGAAATGGAAGACATTCCATGTTTATGGATTTGAAGGATCAACATAGTTAAAATGGCCACATTACCCAAAGCAACATACAGAATTAATGCAATTTCCATCAAATAAAGCATAAATTAAGACATTCTCAGATAAACAAAAATTTAAAGAATTTGTTGCTAATAGACATATACTACAAGAAACATTAAAGGAACTCCATTGGGCTAAAATAAAGGA
>NW_011889299.1:1047787-1048146 GCF_000151845.1 Pteropus vampyrus | reverse complement strand
ACATTCTCAGATAAACAAAAATTTAAAGAATTTGTTGCTAATAGACATATACTACAAGAAACATTAAAGGAACTCCATTGGGCTAAAATAAAGGAAACTGGACAATAATTAGAAATAAATATCTCTGGTAAAGGTATTCATATGTAAATATAAAAAGTACACAAATGTATTTTGTTTTTAATTTTTTCTCCTACTTCATTTAAAAGTAATATATAAAGCAATAATTATAGTACTGTGTTGATGGCTTATAATATATAAAATTATAATTTCTGTGAAAATAATATGAAGGATGGGATGAAATGGAATCTCAGCAAGTTTTTTGTAAACTCTTGAAATTAAGTTGGTACTAATCCAACTAG
>NW_011889299.1:1044876-1047422 GCF_000151845.1 Pteropus vampyrus | reverse complement strand
TAAAGGGAACTTCTTGAACCCAATAAAGTCCATGTATAAAAAATTCAGAACTAATATCACACCACAAGGCAAATGCCTGAATGCTCTTCCCCCTAAGGTCAGTGACAATTCAAAATTGTTCACTTTTGCCACTTCTAGTCAACATTTTACTGGATGTTCTAGCCAAGGAATTAGGCAAGAAAAAGAAAGAAATCCTACTCAGATTGGAAAGCAAGAAATAAAACTACCTCTATTTGCAGACTGATATGATCCTGAACATAAAAAAATCCTAAGGAATCCAGAAAGAAATGATTAAAACTAATAAAGCAATTAAATAAGTTTTTAGGAACAGAACCCAGAAGGAGAGGAGAAAGAAAATGAGATTGAAAATGTATTTGAAGAAATAATGGCTAAAAATTTTTAAAGTTTGGCAAATAAATTAATAAATAAACCCATACATTTAAGAAGCAAGAAAATCCCAAAGAAATCCACATTAAGGCACACCATAATTAATATCTGAAAAAAAGAGAAATGAACTATTAAAACAGTAAGAGAGAATGATGCATTATCTAAATGGGGACACAAATTTGAAAGATAGTGGGTTTCTTATCTGGAACCATGGAAGCCAGATGCAAGTGGCAGAACATTTTTTAAGTGCTGAAACAGTATACCTGTCAACCCCTAATTCAGTATCTGCCAAAAATATCTCTCAAGAATGAAAGGGTAATACAGACATTCTCAGATTAAGAGAAAATAAGGCTGTGTTACTTACAAACTTATCCATAAAGAATGGTTAATAAAAGCTCTTCAAAATGAAATAAGTGATAATGGAGGAAGGCTATGACCTATAAAATGGTAAGAATAGCAACAGAATGAGTAAAACTGGAAGTAAATGTCACAGACTATCCTTCAACCAATGAGTTTTAAAATCATATTTTATAGTATAAACAAAAGATATAACACCATTTAATGTGGTGCTCAAGGTATGGAGAGGAAATGTTTAATATAATTACATTTAAAGAGTGGGGAGATGTATAGAACAATGAGATAGAAGATCAATAAAGTAATAGAGGATTTGAACACTATAAAATGTTTGTACCTAACAAACATATACAGAACGCTCCACCCAACAACAGGAGAATACAAATTTTTCTCAAGTGCACATGGGGCGCCTTCCAGGATAGACCATATGTTAGGCCACAAAACAATTTCAATAAAATTTTTAAAAATTAAAATTATAGAAAGTATGTTTTCTAATAATAATGGAGTAAAACCAGAAATTAATGAAATAGGAAAAGTGGACAATTCACAAATATGTTCAAATTAAACAACACAGTCTTCATTAACAAATGAGTCAAAAAAGAAATCACAAGGAAAGTTAGAAAAAACCTTGAACCATATGAGAACAAAAACACAACATACCAAAACTTGTGAGATGTAGCAAAAGCAGTGATAAGAAGAAAATTCATAATGTAATGCATACATTAAAAAAGAGGAAAGCCCTCAAATCAATAACCTAAATTTACACCTTAAGGAACTAGAAAAGGAAGAGCAAACTAAACCCAAATCTAGCAGAAGGAAGGAAATAATAAAGATTAAAGTGGAGACAAATAAAATAGAGAATAGAAAACAACAGAGAAAATCAACTAAGCACAAAGTTATTTCTGTGAAAAGACATAAAATTTAAAACCTTTAGATAGATTGCCTAATAAAAAAAAAGAGAGAAGACTCAAATTTCTATAATCAGAAATGGAAGTGGAGACATTACTACCAATTTTACAGAAATAGAAATAAAGTTGTGTACAACTGTATACAACAAATGAGATAATTTAGGTGACATAGACAAATTCATAGTAAAAAACTTACCTACCAAGACTTAATCATTTAAAAATATAAAAAATCTGAATAAAGCTATCATTAGTAAGGAAATTGAATCAGTAATGAAAAACCTCCCAACAAAGAAAAGATCTAGACCAGATGCCTTCACTGATGAATTCTACCAAATATTTAAAGAATAATTAATACCAATTGTTATCAAACCCTTCCAAAAATTTAAGAGAATACTTCCTAACTTATTTCATGATGTCAAAGCCAGAAAAGAGTACTAAAACTTTAGACCAGTGTCCCTATGGATATTGATGTAAAAATCTTCAAAGGTAACAACAAATCAAATTCGGCAGCATATTCAAAGGATTATACACCATGATTATGTAGGATTTATTTCTGGAATACAAGGATGGTTCCATATATATAAATTAATTAGTGTAATATACCATATTAACTGAATAAAGGAAAATCTCACAATAAATTCAAATAATGCAGAAAAGGCATTTGATAAAATTTAAGACCCATTAATGATCAAGAAAACACTCAACAAATTAAGAATAGAAGGAAACTTCCTCAACAAAATAAAAGCTATATATGAAAAATTCACAGCTAACATCCTACTCAAGAGTGAAAGACTGAGTTTCTGCTTGGGTTGATGAAAAAGTTTTGGAAATAGATAGTGATGATAGCTGCATAACATTATTATCATACTTAATGCCATGAATAGTACACTTAAAATG
>NW_011889299.1:1038470-1043621 GCF_000151845.1 Pteropus vampyrus | reverse complement strand
TCAAGAGTGAAAGACTGAGTTTCTGCTTGGGTTGATGAAAAAGTTTTGGAAATAGATAGTGATGATAGCTGCATAACATTATTATCATACTTAATGCCATGAATAGTACACTTAAAATGGTTATAATTATTAATTTAACATTATGTATATTTTACCATAACAAAAACAAATACATTGGGAGGCTAAAGTGACCTTAATAGAACTAATGTTTTTACATTTCACTTAAAGTGGTAAAACAGCAATACCAGTAGGCAGTGATAAGTTACACATGTATATGGTAATTCCAAGAACAACCACGAAGAAAACAATTCAAAATTATATGTTCAAAAACACTGCGAATAATTCAAGATAAAATCCTAAAAAATGTTGAAGTAATGCACAGGAAGGCAAGAAAAAAGAAACAGAGAAATGAGAAACAGAAGAAAGAAACAGAAACAAATAATAAAATAGTCAACTTAAACACTAATGTATTAATAATTAATTTAAATGTAAATGGTCTAAATACATCAATTAAAAGACAGAGATTCCAAGATAGGCTAAAAAAAAAAAAAAAACATAGCCCACTGAATGCTTTCTACATGAATCTCACTTCAAACATAATGGCATAGGTAGGTTGAAAGTTAAAAGGTGGAAAAGGATATTCCATGAAAAAAATAATAATTAAAAGAACGCAGGAGGGTCTATATTAACATCAGATAAAGTAGTTTTTTGAGTAAAGAAAATTAGTAAGGATAAGGAAAAGAGTGACACTTCATATATGATGAAGTGTCAATCTACCAAGAAGATATAGCAATCCTAAATGAGGTTGCACCAAACAACAGAGCACCAAAATATAGAAAGTAAAAATGGATAAAAATGGATAAAACTTGTCAATAAATCCACAATTTTAGTTGGAGATTTAAACATTCCACTCTCAGCAATTGATAGAATTACTAGACATAAAATCAGTAAAGATATAGAAAAACTCAACAACACCATCAACCAACAGAATTTAATTGACGTACATAGAACACTCAACAATAACAAAATACACACTTGTTTCAAGGGTGCATGGAACATTCACCAATATAGACTCTATCCTGAGTCAGAAAACAAATATTAACAAATGTAAAGAATCCAAATCACATGGAAGCCTTGAAAAGGAAGGAAATCCTGTCATATGTCACAACATGGGTGAACCTTGTGAACATTATGTTTAGTGAAATAAGTCAGTCACAAAATGACAAATGCTTTATGATTCCACTCATATGAGGTACATAGAGTATTCAAATTCATAGAAACAGAAAGTAAAATGGTAGTTACCAGAGCCTGAGGTGAGGGGCAATAGAGAGTTGTTGTTTAATGGGTATAGAGTTTCCGTTTTGCAAGATGAAAAAGTTCTGGAGATCTGTTTCACAACAACATGAATAGACTTAATGCTATTGGATTATACACTTAAAAATGGTTAAGACGGTTTTCTTAAAATCACATGAAGCATGTACTCTGAGCATAATGGAACAAACTAGAAAATGAAACAAAATAGAAATTAATAACAGATAAACAATAGGAAAATCTCCAAATATTAGGAAGTTAAACAACACACTTCCAAATATCCCATGTGTCAAAGAGAAAGTATCAAAGAAATTTTTTTTAAATATCTAGAACTTAATGAAAATGAAAATAGAGCATATCAGATCTCTGGGACCCAACTAAAACAGTGCTGGGAATGAAAGTTGTAGCCTTATGTGTTTATATTTAAAAAGAGAAACATATCTCAAATCAAAAATCCCAGTTCCTACCTCAAGAAAATTGAAAACAGAGCAAAATAAACCCAAAGCAAATAGAAGGAAGGAAATAATAAATGAAAGACCAGAAATTAATAAAATTTAAAGAAGAAAAACAATAGAGAAAATTAATGTAACAAAAATCTGATTCTTTAAACAAATCAATACAATTCATAAAATTCTAGCAACATTGGTAAAGACAAAAACAAAGAATATAAATTGCAAATATCAGGAATGAAACAGTGGACAACACAACCTGCAGCTATTAAAAGGATGATAAAAAGAACAAAGTTGGAGGTCTCATACTTCCTGATTTCTAAACTTATTACAAAGCCACAATAATGAAAACAGTGTGGTACTGGCATAAAGCCAAACATATAGTCTAATAGAATGGAATAGAGAGCCCAGAAATAAACCCTCATATATATGGTTAAATAATTTTTGGCAAGGGTGCCAAGACCATTCAATGGAGGACAATATTTTCAACAAATGATATTGGGAAACTGGATATTCACACACAAAATACTGAAGTTGGACCTTTATTTTACACTATAGACAAAAATTATCTCAAAATGGATCAAAGACCTACTCATAAGAACTTAAACTATAAAACTCTTAGAAGAAAACATGGGGAGAAGCTTCATGACATTGGGTTTGTCAATCATTTCCTAGATATGACACCAAAAGCACAGGCAACAATAGAAAAAAAAGATAAATTCGACTACATCAAAATGAAAACTTACTGTACATCAGAAGACACAATAGAGTGAAAAGTATGTGATAGGAGAAGGTATTTGCAAATCTTAAATCTGATAAGGCATTATATACTATTTTTCTAGGACTGCCATACCAAAGTACTACAAACTGGGTATGTCTTAGTCATCTCAGATTGCCATAACAAGATAGCATAGACTGGGTGGCTTAACCAACAGAAATTTATTTCCTCACAGTTCTGGAACCTAGAAGTTTGAGATAAGAGTGCCAGTAGGGTTGGGTTCTGGTGAGAGCTCTCTACCTGGCTCGCAGATGGCCACCTTCTCACTGTGTCTTCAGATGGTCTTTCCTACGTGTATGCACATGGAGAGAGATCTCCTCTTGTAAGACCACCAATCCTATCAGATTAGGACCCCAACTACAGCATACAGGGTTCCAATTAACCTTAATTACCTCCTAAAGGCCCAATCTCAAAATTCAGTCACATTTAAGGTTAGGATTTCAACATAATAAACTTTGAGGATACACAATTCAGTCAATAGCTGGTGGCTTAAATAATAGAAACTTATTTTCTCACAGTTCTGGAAGGTGTAAGTCAAAGACCAGAGTGCCAACATGGTTGAGTTCTTCTGAGGCATCTCTCCTCAGCTTCCAGATGGCCACCCTTTCTGCCTCTTCACATGGTTGTCCTTTCCTCCATGTACACCCCTGATGTGTCTTTGTGTGTTCAAATTACCTCTTATTATAAGGAAACTATTTGAATTGGATTAGGACCAATACTAACGGCTTCGTTTTAATTTAATCACTTCTTTAAAGGTTCCATCTCTAAATACAGTCCCATTCTAAGATAAGGAGGATAGGGTTTCGACATGAATTTCGGGGGATACACTCTCATAACAGGTTAATATCTAGAATATATAAAGATCTTCTATAATTCAACAACAACAATAACAGAAACAACCTGATTTTAAAAAATGGCTAAATGACATGAATAGACATTTTTTCAAAGAAGATATGCAAATAGCCACAAGGCACATGAAAAGATGCATGACATCACTAGTAATAGGGAAATGCAAATCAAAACCATAATGAGTTGCCACCTCACAGTCATTAGGATGACTACTATTTTTTTAAAAAGAAAGTAACAGGTGTTGGAGAAGATGTAAAGGAATTGGAACCCTGTACGCTGTAGTAAGAATGTAAAACGGTGCAGCCACTGTGAAAATCAGAATGGAGGTCCCTCAAGAAATTAAAAATAGAATGACCATATGACTCAGCAACTCTGCTTCTGGGCATATATCCCAAATAATTAAAATCAAGGTCTCAAGGAGACATTTGTACATCCATGTTCATCGCAACACTTTCCACAATAGCCAAATTACAGAAGCAACCCAAGTGTCCATCAATAAATAAATGGATAAAGAAAATATGGTATGTACATACAATGAAATATTATTCAACCTTAAGAAGGAAGGAAATTCTGACACATTCTACACAGGGGATAAACCCTGAGGACGTTATGCTAAATGAAATAATGCCAGTCACAAAAAGACAAATACTATATGATTCCACTTATATGAGGTATCTAGAGTAGTCAAATTTATAAAGATATACAGTAGAATGGTGGTTGCCAGGACCTGAGGGGAGGGGGAAATGAGGGGCTGTTTAATGAGTATAAAGTCTCAGTTTTGCAAAATGGAAAAATTCTTGAGATCAATTGTACAACATTGTGAATGTACTTAGCATTACTAAACTGTACACTTAAGAACAGTTAAGATAGTAAATTTTATGTTATGTATGTTTTACCACAAATATAAAAAATTCGAGAAATAAGAGATACTAAAAATAAATTCATGTTCATTTAATTTGACAGCTGAGCAGAAATTGACCAATCTTCAAAACCACAAACTATCAAAACACAGCCAAGAATATATAGACAACCTGAATATACATATAACCATTAAAGCAAATGAATATGTATTAAAATCTCCCCAAAAAAGAAACTCCAGGACCAGATGGTTTCACTGGGTAATTTTACCAAACATTCAAAGAAAATAACACCAATTTTACATAAACATGGAAGAAGAGGGAACACTTCCCAACTCATTTTACAAAGGCAAAATTATTTTGACACCAAGCAAGACAAAAAGTGCATACAAAAACTATAGACTAATATCCCTCTTGAATATAGATTCAAGAATCTCCCGCTACTCAAATTTTAACAAATGCAATCCAGTAATGTGTAAACAGAATAATATGACACAACAAAATAGGATTTACTCCAGGTATGCAAGTCTGTTTCAATATTTTAAAATCAGTCAATGCAGGGGGTTCTGGTCAAAATGATGGAGTAGGTATGCTGTGCTCACCTCCTTCCACGACCATATCAAAATTATAATCAAATTATAGAACAATCAACCTGGAGAACCATCTGAAGACTAGCTGCACAGAACTCCTATAATTAAGAATATAAAGAAGAAACCACATTAAGACTGGTAGGAAGGGCAGAGATGAGAAATAGGATGGTCCTACACCCACATGTGGGGGTTGAGAATTGAGAGAAATATCTCAGCTGCAGAGTTCCCCCCTGAGGAGCAAGGGGTCCCAGCCCCACACCAAACTCCCCAGCCCAGAGCTCCAGTGCCTAGATGAGGATTCCTAACAACATCTGGCT
>NW_011889299.1:1026958-1038220 GCF_000151845.1 Pteropus vampyrus | reverse complement strand
CCACTTGCCCTACCTGAGTGACTCCTTGACACCCTGCCCCATGCAACTCTTGCACTGCTCAAGGCTCTTTCAGCGAGTGTGCCTCATGGACAGCTGGCTTCTGCCTGAGTTGCAGACTTCCTAAAAAATTTCCAAGGCTCAAAGGCGCCAGGCAGGTAGCAGCTGACTTCAGTGCATCTTGTGCCTCTTGCTGAGGGGTTCCAGGCCAGTCACTGCTGGCAGCCAGCCTCGGGCCACAGGGTGGCCTCTCCCACATGCTTCTGGGCCCAGAACAGGCAGCTACCAACCATAGATTGCTTTGTAGCTCCTACCAGGTGGCCCTGGGCAGGGCGCAGGCAGTGGCGACCTTAGCCTGCACCGAAGCCTCTCCTAAGGGGCTCCAGAACTAATATACCCAGTGGACTGTTTCAGACCACAGCAGAGCACCACCATTTAGCTCTACAAATGGCACACCCAAAGGTGGCCCCACTTTGCGAGGTCAGCCCTGGCATAACAGTTCATCCACTGTAGTCATGGCCATTGCTCACGGTCGGTCAGTCTGAGGGTCAGTCCCTCCCACTGACATTAGAAGTGATTAACGAATTCAGTAAACTAACAGGATAAAAAATTAATATTCATCGTGGAATCAAACAAAGTGTCCTATGATAGATGATTGGATAAAGAAGATGTGGTATATATATATACAATGGAATATCACTCAGCCATAAGAAGAGATGAAATACTGCCACTTGTGACAATGTGGATGGACCTCGAGATAATCATGCTAAGCAAAATAAGTCAGAAAGAAAAAGTTGAAAATCACATGATATCACTTATATGTGGGATATAAACCTAAAAGCAACAAATGAATAGAACAAACGAACAGAGACTCATGGTCATGGACTATAGACTAGTCGTTACCGGAGGGGAGGGGGGAGAGGAGAGGGCGGAGGTAGATGGAGTAAAGGGGGTCAAATATGTTGTGATAGAAAGAAATCTAACTATGGGTGGTGAACACCCAGTGTAAATATATAGATGCCTTACTGTTAAAATGTACAGCTGAAATTTATTGGATTTCATTAACCAATGTCACAAAAAATTTTTTTTAAAAATAATAAATAAAAAATTAATATTCAGGAATCAGTTTGCATTTTTATACATCAATAACAAACTGTCAGAAAGAGATATAAAGAAAACAATCTCGTGTATGATTGATTAAAAAAAATACCTAGAAATAAATTTAACCAAGGAGGTAAAAGGCTAATACTTGGAAAATTATAAGACACTGAAGAAAGAAATTGAAGGAAATAGAAATAAATGAAAGCATATACCCTGCTTCTGGAGAGAAAGAATTAACACCGTTAAAATGTCCATTACCCAAATTAATCTATAGATTCAATACAATCCCTATTAAAATACCAATGGCATTTTTCACAGAACTAGAACAAATAATTCTTAAATGTATGTGGAACCATAAAAGACTTTAAATAGCCATGGCAACCTTGAGAAAGAAGAGCAAAGTTGGAAGTACCATGCTATCTGGTATCAAACTATACTACAAAGCTACAGTAATCAAAACAACATGGTATAAAAACAGACATAGATCAATGGAACAGAATAGAGAGCCCAGAAATAAATACACACCTACCTGGTCAATTAATCTATGACAATGGAGGCAAGAATATATAATGGGGGTAAAAACAGTTCTTTCAATAAATGGTATTGGAAATATGCAAAAAAGTGAAACTAGACCACTTTCTTACACCATATACAAGAATAAAGTCAAAATGGATTAACTGTAAGACCTGAAGCTATGAAACTCCCAGAAGAAAACATAGGCAGTAAACTCTTTGACATTGCTCTTAGTAATATTTTTTTTTCTGATATAGTTCCTTAGGCAAAGGGAAAAAAAGAAAAACTAAACAAATGCAACTACATCGAACAAAAAAGTTTTCCCATAATAAAGGAAACCATGAACAAAACAAAAAGACAACCTACTGAATGAGAGAAGATATTCACTAATGATACATCTGATAAAAGATTAATATTCAAACTATATAAAGAATGCATACAACTTAACAAAAAAAATCTGATTTGAAAATGGGCAGAGGACCTGAATAAACATTTCTCCAAAGAGGACATACAGATGGCCAATAGACATATGAAAAGATGCTCAACATCACTAATCATCAGAGAAATGCAGATTAGAACCACAATGAGATATCACCTCATATCTGTCAGAATGGCTATCATTAATAAATTAAAAAACAACATGTGTTGGCCAGGATGTGGAGAAAAGGGAACCCTTGTGCACTGTTGGTGTGATTGCAAATTGGTACAACCACATAAAATACAGTTTGGAGGTTCCTCAAAAAATTAAAAACAGACAGAGCTACTTTACAAAATCATCATTGAAATGTAGAGTATAGCATGGAGAGTATAGTCAGTAGTATTGTAACTATTATGGATTGTTTCAGATGGGTACTGGATTTATCAGGGGGATCATTTTGTAAGTTATATAAATGTCTAATCACTGTGCTGTACACCTGAAACTAATATAATATTGTAATTAGTAAAAAAAAAGAACAATCTCATGGTCCAGCAATTCTGCCACTGGGTATTTATTTGAAGAAATTCACAACACTAATTAGAAAAGATACATTTACCCCTATGTTCATTGCAGCATTATTTACAATAGCCAAGATATGGAAGCCAACTTAAGTGCCCATCAATAGATGATTGAGTAAAAAAGATGAGATACACACACACACACACACACACACACACACACACACACACTGGAATATTACTCAGTCATAAAAAAGAATAAAATCTTACCATTTGTGACAACATGGATGGACCTAGAGGATATTATGCTATGTGACATAAGTCAGACAGAGAAAAACAAATACTACATGAATTCACTTTTATGTGGAATTTAAAGAACAAAATAAATGAACAAACAAAACAGAAAGAGACTCGTAGACAGAACAAACTGGTGATTGACAGACGCAAAGGGAGTTGGGGGGCTGGGTAAAAAAGTGAAGGGATTAAGAAGTACAAATTGGTAGTTACAAAATAGTCACAGGGATGTAAAGTACAGCATAAGGAATATAGTCAATAATATTGTAATAACTGTATAGTACCAAGTAGGTACTAGATTTATTAGGGGATCGCTTTGTAAATTATGTAAATGTCTAACTACTATGCTATACACTTTAATATAATATTGAATGCCAACTGTAATTGAAAAATAGAAATTAAAAAAAAAACAACAGTCAGTGGAATCCAGCATATCAACAGGACAAAGAAAAAGGTAGTATTTATGACTATATGATTTTCTTTATCCTATTGCTGTGTGAGATTGGCACATCGATTTACACAGCAAAAGGATTCAACAAAATTCATTCATTTATGATTATAAGAAAAAGTTCCCACTACACCAGGAACAGAGAGGAACTTCCTCAACCTGAAAAGCACATCCTCCTCCCTCCAAAAAAAGTCCTAGAGGTAACCTCATACCTAACAGTATAAGGCTATTTTGTGCTGATCTCAGTCTGTCAATAACCAATGTTGTGGTTGGACCAGCCATTTTAGTTCTTATTATGATCACAAGACATTCTTTAGCAATAACCATCAGGAAACTTTAATAAGATACAGGTTTATTATTTACCAGACCTGGAAATGACACAGCACATGTGGGATCATACAGTGAGGTAAAGGGGTAGAGAGGGAGGGAGGGAGAGAAGAGAGAAAAGAGCGAGACCAGTCCTGGGATGCTGCTTTTATTGAGGTCAAGGGTGAGGGCCTAGAGTTTTGAGGGCTCACTCTATTGGTGAATTTAAAACATAAGAGTGGGAATTTAAAGTATTGGAAAAAGATTTTAAAAGGTAGTGCAAATTGTCAGTTGTTGAAATCAACCAATATCTGTAAAACAAAGGAGCCTCAGTTTCAGGGAGGCAGCCTGGCTCTTTATCTAATGCCTCTTTGAAATGGAAGCCTGGACAATCAAAGCTTAAGTCATGCACTTGCATTACAAAAAGTTTTTAAAAAAGTGTCAGGGATTACACTGCAAAGGCTAAATGCTATCCTTCTAAGACTGAAGACAAGGCAAGGATATCTACTCATCTCAGTATTGAAGGGTCTAACCCCTGCAATAAGGCAAGAAAAGAAAGAAAAGTAACACAAATAGGAAAGGAAGAAATAACTCTTTATTCACAGATGGCATGATTGTCTGTGTAGAAAATGAAAGAAATTCCCCCCATTCCCCGCCCCCCCCCAAAAACCTAGAGTCATAAATGAATTCAGCAAGGTCACAGAATACAGCACACAGAAGTCTTTAGCATTCCTATGCACTGACTATAAACAGATAGCAAATGAAACATAAAAAGACAAAACTATTTACAAATGCTCCAAAGCAAATGAAATCTTGTGTATAAATTTAACAAAAAGTGTACAAGATCTATATGATGGAAATTCTGCATTGCTGATAAAAGAAATCAAAGAAGACCTAAATGCCAAGAGCTGGGGGAGGAGCAGTCCAGGCTAACTATCTCGCTGAGAAGAAGGAAGAGTAGAACCATGTGGTCCATCCCTTACACATTAAAAGAGCATTCTGTGTACTAGAGAATATTTACCCAAACAGACCAATATTAAGATGTTATAGCAAAATTGCTGGACATTTTTTTTTCAAGGAAAAATATTTCGTGCATTTAGGAAAAAAAGAATTTATGACTTACAAAGTTAAGAACTTAGATTATCATCAGATTTTTCAACATAAACATTTTATACCAGAGGAAAACGGGGTCACATATTTACTATATTAAAGAAATAAAGTGTGAGCTCAGGATTTCATATCAAGCAAAACTGACTTTCAAGTATAAATGACACAGAGAAACTGTTATCAATATGGGAGACTCGGAGAATATCATTCCCATGAGCCCTTCCTGAAGAAGAATCTAACAGGAAATCAGCTCCAGATATATGTTTAGAGCCAGACTTAAGGACTGGTTGTGAGCATTAATTATATAATTATAGTAGAACTAAAATCAACATGGGTTAAGTGGAAGAGAGTATTATGTAGGGCTGACAATGTACATATAATACAACTATTTTTAAAAGTTGGTGGTGGAGGAAAATTGGGAGAACATGTGTCAAAAATGTTTTAATATCTCTAGTAATTATATTGGTAGTATTATTAGTATAAATATAAATAATAAAAAATGAAAAAGATAAAGGAGGGAATCTATAGATTCTTGGACAATATTCAACTATAATATTTAGAGATTCACATTTGGATGATAATACCACAAAAATTACAAGGAAGTAATTATAATTGAGGGCAGGAGGGTCTGTGATTGGGGTTTGGAACATGGAAGGGGCTTCTTGGGTGACTGACAAAGTTTCATTTCATATGTGAGTGGTTTTTAACTTATAATAATTCATTAAGCCATACATTAGATCCATGCACTTTTCTGTATCTATGTTTTATTTTTCAATAAAAATATTTTTTAAAAGTCTCAGAAATGTAGAAGTTGTCCTCTTCTCTCTATAGCTACAGAGAGTTACCATTTTCATCCCAAACTATTTAAAAGAAAATGATTTGATAGCATGTCGTTAGGTTGAAAACATTCACAACAATATAAATTTTGTTTTTCTGTGCAAAATAGACTTCTGTGTATTACACTGCTGTTATGAATTGTTATATTTTCTCTTCATATAAATATAGCCTTGGAAATATCATTTGTACAAGCTTATCTCAAAGGATTCTAAAACTTGAGAAATTGTTGCCATGTCCTGTGAAAATAGCCTCTAAAAGAAACCTGCAATTCTGATTGGTTGTCTTATTTGATAAATTTTTGTCCTAATAATAATGTTGCAATTGACATCTCTGTGTTACTAAAGGATTTAAATAATTACTTGTAAGTTTGCTCTATAAAATCCGAAGTCAATCATTGGCACTTTCTTCCCCTCCCATATTAATGATTTTTAAAAGTCTCCATACTTTGGAAAATTTTCTTATTTTAACAAAAAAGTGTATTACAAGATATAAAACTTTATAGTAATGATGATAAATGAACTACCGTTAGAAACAACAAGATTGAATCTCACAACGTTTATCAAAAGAAGCAAGAGACAAAAGACTATCATACTATATAATTCCATTTATATAAAGTTCAAAAACAGGCAAAACTCATCTAAAATGTTAAAAGTTAGGATATTGGGTGATATTTGGAGAGATTTGGTGACCAGGAAGGAGCATGATGGGGAGCCTTAAAAGAAGAAATAACTGGGTAATACTTTGAGATAGAGCTGGAATCCTACCATTGCAGGAGTAGGTGCTTTCAAGCCAGCAAGCATTTGGAGTTGCATCTTGGTTTTTATTTGTTATTTTTCCCCTGTATATTTCATTCCATTTAGAAGTTTAAAGAAAGTGTTGACAGTGGTCTGGGGAAAGATTTCATTATCCTTGAGTCCTCTGATAATCATATAACCTTAATAGCATAAAATTATACCAAAAATAAATCAAATTTGTGGGATGGAAACTCAGAGGATCGACTCTTCAAAATGGTGGAAGAAAAACAGTGCCACCACAACAAAACTTCTAATTCAAAAAAGAAAGAAGAGATTTTTAGTTCATCATCATCTGTTCAGTACGTATATTGTATCCAACAGGGCACCTAAGTGACGGGACAGTGAATCTCATGATCAACAGTTGTTGGATTACATTGTTGGAAGGGAAACAAGTCTCTTTTCAGAAAATCTGGCTGCCCTAGGTTCTGTCCCCTGTCAAATTTCCCTTGTCCTTCAGGGACAGTCCTGGGAGGAACATTAGGGATGATTGACCACAGGGAGTTGTATGGCTACATTAGCCTATTTCTGGCTGAGGCTGGCATCTTTCTCCTGGAGCCTGGAGATTTCTAGAGAAGCTAGGACTCCCTGCCATGCTGGATTAAGTCATACACAAGCGCCTGTTCTTAAGGCTTAGGATTTTTCTGGTGACACAACTCTTGTTGGCAATCTGTCAATGTTGATTTTATTTGGGAAGACTCTTATCCATAGGCTAATGCCAGAAACTGCTCCACTTTCTTCTAGCATTCAGATTTGGAAATGAAACCACCGAAGGTAGTCTGATACTTTCTTTTATAGGTATCCCTTTCTGTCTGAAAAGTCATTGCAGTGGTTCAGAATGCCGTAGATCAGATTTTTTTTAACCTTTAAAAAAATTTTATTTTGAAATAATTATAGATTACTAGACACCGATCTTATTTTGAGTCTCAGCTCTTCCACTTGCCAGCTGTGTCCTTGGCAAGTTACTTAAACTCTCTGAACCTAAATTAACTCCTTGTAACATTTCCTCCATCACACTTATCCTCACACCCAACTCCCAGGGCCATGCACTTGCCTATACTGATCCCCATCCACAGAAGCACTTCATTAGTTAGACACTGTACCTGACTATAGAGCATCCTCTCCATTATCCCAAGACCCACTGCACTAAGCAACAGCACTGCACCTACTCTTACAGCATGAGAGTCCCTGAAGTTTCTAGGGCCAGAAACACGTGGTCTATTATGCTGGCTTTGGAGTTTCTCCACCAGTCTACGAGAGAATTGATAGTGTTAATGTCCATTAATCTATGGTCAGGATTTAGTATCTTGACAAACTAGAGACCTAGCTAATTCGATCCTGCCTCCAAACCCTGTTTTCCTTGTTACTGCCCAGATCAACATATTTGCTCATTCATTTTTCCTCTCTCTCTCTCTCTCTCTCTCTCTCTCTCTCTCTCTCTCTCTCTCTCTCTCTAATGTTCTTGACTCCTCTCCCTTTGTGTACTGCATTCTACCTTTCCCCTTACTCTCTCAGATCCTTACAACATTCTCCATGGAACTTTCTGATATATGGATATATGGTGCACAGACACACTTACATTCTCAACTTCTCTGAATATTCTTTTCTCTTCCTGCCTTACCTATATCTCTAGTCACCCTGCTTCTATAGTAGCCCTCTGAATTGAGGCTGCTTATTCTCACACTTCCTACATATAGCAGGATGGAGAAACATAGTGTCATTATGACTTCACAGCACTACTGCCAACTAATATGCACCCTCTATCATAAAAAAGGTCATGGTCCTTTGAGGCTTCTGCCATTTGGCTCTACTAGTCTTCATCACTGTCACGTACAAACCTATTAGACACACCTCTTCATACTTCGACACTTGGCTCACAATTCTCTTTATCTCAATTGCTGCTATCATCGTAGATTAATTCAATATTCAGCCTATCCAACAATCTGATCTCCTTTCATGACCTCATCTCTAATGTCCTTTTCCTCCACTTGGATTTTATAATAAAGTAAAATTTCTCCACTTCAGAAACTCCCATTTAAATATCCTACTCTGATCAAAGCCTTCTTTACTTAGACTTTGATACTCCACTGCTTTCATTCCACCTTTTAGACTTCATCATGATTTAGATAACTGACCCATCTATTTTCTCTGTTTCTTTCTTTTACTTCTCTCCTGTGTCCTTTCTCCCGCTATCCAAATTAGAACCCATGGTTCATGTTTTCAATGACTGTCTTGCAAATACTCCCTAACCCCATTCCCCATTGATATTTCTTTGCAACCATTAGACAAATCCCAATCATGGATGACTATGTCCCTTCTCTGCTTATACTTGGCTGCCAAGCATAGCTACAGAAAGTCGTATAAAGTGGCACATTTCTACCACTCTAGAAATATGTCCTATCATATTTCTCTTGTAAATTTACTCCTCCATTATCATCAAATCTCTTATTCTACCTCCTATCCTCTCACACTCAGCAAATGACCTTGTCTTCTCCTTCACAGAGAAAATAGAAGCTCTCTGCTGGGAACAACTCCACCTTCCCACTACTAAATCTAGAAGACTCTCTCTATCAGCATCAATTTGCTTCCTTCCCTCCTTTAATCTAAACCTAGCCCACCATCTGTAATTTCTTTGTTCTTCCAGAATTTTCAGTTTTTTGAAGTACGATTATATCCTTCGGCTGCTTTGTTTTCAATTTAAGTGCATTAAAAGAATAATCTGTATGACAGTGTCCTCATTTCCTCATTATTCATGCACTTTTCAACCTCCTTAGTCTGGTTTGAACTTCAATCACTCCTAAACATGCTATTGCTCAGATCATTAATATCAAAAAAAATACAAAGCTCAATGGCCAATTCTAAGTCTTAATCTCATTGACTTCGCATCAGCATTTAACACAGAGCTGATCCCTCTCTCCCATTTGAACACTTGCCCTTAACTTTCTATAACACATTCCTACCATTTTGTCAGAAACATTTACTATATGCAACTTTTAATCATGAGGATTCTTTAAATATTTCTCCTAATGCTCTTCTTTCTTCTTTTTCCTATGCTCTCTTCCTAAGAAATCTCACATACCTATGGATCTAAATACCATTTGTATGCTGATTTTAAAAAATACTCATTATAAGAAATTCAAGCAGTACAGAAAAGTATAAAGAAGAAAGCAAAAAAAAAAAAAAATCACCTTACAATGCCACATTCCAAAACAGCCATCATTAACATTAGGTGAACATCATTTCAGACATCTTCCCATGCGTGGGAAAATGTTGTTGTTAAGTTCTTCCGTAAGAAGATGCAGTTGTGAGCAATTTTCTTCTGTCCCTTGGGTTATGACTTCCTTCAAGCTAGGTTTTAAACCTGTCTTTGCATATTATGTTTCTGTTTACCTTTTCACTTTACTATGTTTGCATAATAGCTTGCTTCTTTTCATCTGGCTCATGCTTAAATGGAAAGCCACATTCAGTCCACTATTTTCTCTATGGGGTGGATGAATTCTCCCACTCTCATACTTACCATATCTGAAAACTTTTTGTCCCCCTTTTGTCCTTACAGAACTGCACTATAAGATGTGTGTCTAGTTGTCCATCTCACTGTACCTTAAGGGTTCACAGAATGGTGGTACTAGTGGTGGTAGTGAATAGTTGCTGGGAGGGTCTGGGCTCTGCCACTTTTCAAATTTATGGCATGAGGTTCTTTCCTTGTTTTGTTGTGGCTTGGTGTGCTTTTTGCTAGATTTTACTATTTTTCTTTTGGGTTCATTTTAGCAGGTGTTGGAGGAGGGAAATTCTGTGATTTAACTTTACGTCAACATGTTTATCCCTGGCAGTTGACAGCATAATTTGTATTTCCAGTTTGGATTTTTCTTTTGCTCTCTAGGTCCATATAGTCAAAAGAGTCATGGACATTCCCTTTTCTATATTGCGGCAATCGTGGTCCTTGGCCTATCCAACAATTTCCTGTCCAATCTTTCCCATGCAGGTATTTCACAGAGATTCTTTGACTTTATGGAGGAAAATAGAATTGGTCTAAATGAGTGATAGTGTTCACAATCCTCTTAGTTATTGATTGGCCTAAGGGTGGACATGCAAGGGAGGCTAAAGTGAGGAATTCTACTAGGGAGGAGCTTCCCTTTCTAAACAAAATGACAAAGCCTTGAAAGAAGAAAACCTTTTCCCACTTTTCCCTTCTTTCTGCCATGGACTTGGATGCATTGAACAGCATTTGTGACCATGAAGTCAAGAGAATTATGGGGATGTCAGCATTGACAATTTAAATTACTGAACCAACTCAACAACCACTTTCATCTAGACCTTTGGTTTTGTGAAAGTTTAAGCCCCATTTGTTTAAATTACTCCTGACTGGGTATTCTGTTGGGATCTGCATTGGCCTCAGCAGCCAAGAGAATTCCTGTGACACATTTATTGCACACACTTCAAAATGAATGTAAATGAACTCATGATCCTCTCCACTAAACTTGATTCCCTTCCAGTCTCTTCCACCTTAGCAAGGTTTACACCATCCACCTAGCTGTCTATTGCAAAAATACATGAGTTTCCCTTGAATCTTCCCCCCAACACACACCTCAACATTCTATCACCAAACATTGTTAATTCTATCCCTTACATATCTCTTCAGTCTTTCCATATCTGCTGCCATCATTCCAGTCCAACTCAACAGCATCTATTGCCTGGACTACTGAAAATGGTTCTCACCACACCTCCTCTGGCCCATCTCCCATACATTCTCTAAAACCAGCAATGGTGATATTTTTAAAGAAACATATCTGGTCAAGTTCATTGTCTTGCTTAATATTCTCTAATGATGTCCCACTTAACTTAGAGTTAAGTCCAAACTCTTTACAGGGCCTGTAAGACCTTAATTAATGTGAACCTTGCTTACCTCTCTAGCTTTATCTCAGCAATATGCAT
>NW_011889299.1:926965-1026093 GCF_000151845.1 Pteropus vampyrus | reverse complement strand
AGTAAAGATACAATCATTTTAGAGAATAGAATTTAGGTAGGTGTTTAAATAACCTAGTAACATCAAAGATGCCCCTAATCTATGATCCAGCAAATTCTACTTTTAAGTGTATATCATAGAGCAATGCTTTTTCAAATTGTTGGTGATGATACTTTAGTGAATGCATTATGAAATTAATTTAGTGGGTTGTGACTACCATTAAACAAATAAACTAGAAGAAAACAGAATAGAAAATATTAGATTGCATTGCATGTAGTAGGGGCAAATATTGTTTTATGAAGATTTTATTTCATTTACATATACATGAGTGTGCTTATATGTGTTTAAGTATGTGTATGCATGCTTGTGTTTTCCAGGGCACAATACAAAATGTATTTCTTTCTAGGGTCTCTGTCAAAAACGTTAGCAAAAAAAAGAGAATCCCTTGAACATGTGCCAAAAGGAGGTCTGTACAAGAGTGTTCACTGCAGTGCTGATCAAGCCCTAGGAAAGAGGCTGACTGGTTTGCACAGAGAAGAAGTTCCGTTCTTTTATGTCTCTCACTTAAACATTCTATTTCTTTGTCTCTGTTATGATCATTCTATTCATTGAAATTCTTATGGGTCTAATTATGCTGTTTGTTGTTTCTGCTGACTCCAGGTCATAGGACATTGTTTCTTCCTGTGTTTGGTGATTTTGGAATGTGGCAGGGTCTTGTGGGAGTCCTTTGGAGAGTTCCCCTCCAGAGAAGTTTTGTGTTTGCTTCTGCTGGGCAGATAGCTTATCATCTCACCAGCCTGATAACACATTTTATGTTAATTTATCAGGCTGAAGGATCTTGGACCATAGTGAGAGTATAAATTCTAATCTCAAATCATTGAGACTCTAGCTCATTTTCGCTTCCAGCTTCCTACCAACAATGGCTCTAAGGTCTTGTCTCTCATCTTCACATAGTCATTGAAACTCAAATACTATGTTTCTAAGATCAGTAACCTACATCAGGAATGCCATGCTGTCAACTTATGTGCTTACAGCATTGTGTTTTGGTTGCCTCTTCATTCTTGGCCTATATTTATTTCCTTTAATATTTTTGTGTTCTAGCTATACATTTGAGAGAACATTTGTTTTATTTTATTTAACATGTCTAGGAGTAATATGTTGGAAGAGAGTGGGTGGTAAGTCAAGATATCTAGTCAGATATTTTTAAACATAGTCATTCTTTAAATTACTCGAAATTCTCTCTCTCTCTCTCTCTCTCTCTCTCTCTCTCTCTCTCTCTCTCTCTCTCATTTCTGTGCCTCCATATATAATATTTTCTTAGCTATGAACACACTTGTCCCTTTCTTTTACCTGGATAACTCTTTCTGATGTTTCAGGTCTAAGTTTAGCAGTCAGTTCCTCCAGGAAACATTTTCTGAGTATCCATGCCACATCTGTGCTCCTATAACCCCCGTACTTCTACTACGGTGCCATTACACCGTTTCTTACCAACATGTCTACCTTCGCATCTAGTCTATGGTAACAGACTATGGCTTGTGACTGTTTCTCCAGTGTCTCCATATATACTTGTTGATCAACAAATATTTTTGAGTAAATAAACTTTCCCTCAACCTCTCTAGCTTTGGGAACTCAGGAATGAGCCCAGAGTCTGCACTTCAAGCTATCTGCCTCACTTAGATTGACATTTCACCATGTCAATCTTGTTCTGCTTATAGGGGATGTGACCACCACAAAGCATTCCCTAAATCTCATGGGACCCTAGTGGGTTGTCCATCAATTTCATTCCTCCAGACTCTGTGGTTAATTTACTACACCCAGTAATCTCTAATATCAAACGATTCTGACCACCACCCTTACCTTGCTGCCCATTATGGTCACCCCACCCACATTTCCTATGATGGTTAAGTGTAATTACTTGACTTCTGCCATTCAGGGATCTCTATATCCTCATCAAACAAAACCAGGAGTTCCAATTCAGCTGCAGGATTACATGCCTGTCAATAAAATCTGATAAAGCATTTAAAAAATATACTGGAATTTTCTTTACCAACAGTGTCTCAAATTGTAGAGGGAGATTCTGTGGTTCCATTCAGGCGATGTAGTCAGGGTTCAGGGTGACATATATGATGGTTCCCATTCAGCTTTCTCCAAAGTTTTTAATTACTTTCTCTACAAATGCCAAGGGATTTCTGGTATTTAAAATTATTTTATAAAGAACCAGGAAAGATCTAGTTTGGGTTAACAATTCCTGGAAACTCATAAATCCAAACTTATCTGCTATAGCAGGCCCACAAATTCCAAATTCTGCACTGTGTATCTATGTTGGCAATTTAGCTCAAACTAAAACCGTATGTCCCCCTACCTGGTCAAGACTCTCAAAATCCATATCTGCAAATACTCTCAGATTGTGTTGGCTTTATTTCTACAAGTTTGGCTTTGTTTCATCCCTAAGTGGTTTGGGTTCTCCACAAGGAATTTCTACAAATCCTCTCAGAAATGCCCATTCAAATTATCAAGGTTTCGTTATTTCCCAGTTAACACCCTGATATTCACATAAGTCCTTGAAGAGGCTGTGACTTCAACTGGTATACTTAGCCAATCTGTAGGATGAGGTTTTCTAGTTAGCCCTGAGAATCAAGCAATATGAGATTTAATAATTACAGAATGTGCTTGAGTTTTAATCCATACTTTGTGGCGATGATTTCGAGAGTTCATCTCTTTCTTGCTTTAATTTATTTCTTGAGGTCAAATGAAGCCACCATGACCTATGGTGCTTGAGTTCCTCATGTCTTCTTAACGTTCTCTCACAGAAGTTATATAGCCATTCAAAACTTGTTTTCAGCTGACACTTTATTCTAGGTGCTCAGAAGCAATAACTTAGCTATTTCACCACTATACTACTGTGCAGAGATATGAATAAGAGCTTTCCTATCTCCTGCTCCATCTCAACCACGTAAGAAATCTTAAATTTTCCAGGGGTCATTGCCCGAATCCTACTTTCTGATAACATTTCTATGTCAGCCAGGATTCTGAAATGCGATCAACATAAACTGATCCTGGAAAACTTAAGCAAGAAAGGAACTTCTTAGAAATATAAAGGGGCGAGGTTGGGGCTAATTCAAGGAATCAATAAGAGAAGAGTGAATCAAGTTTGAGAATGGGAAGAAATTAAAGGAAATGAGGAGAGCAGGTAGCAGGAACCACAGTGACCTTGTAATATCAGTAAGAGTCCAGTAAACACACTGCTTTTGTGTGGCTAGATCTCCAATCTTTCCTTCTCTTCTTATTTCACTTGCTAGAGATTTATAGGCCTGGAACTGAGTTTGTGATTTGAACAGAAAGTCGATGACCACAGCATTACAGCTCCACTTAGGGGTGGTTCTGAAGGACATTTGAAGAAGGAATTTCTCTCAAGGGGCAAAACTTTGACTGTTATATCTGATTGTTCTTTTTTCCTGGAAGGTAAGGTGGCCACGGACAAGATCAGTACTAATGGTTAGCCATTAATGGTTTGGTCAGTTGGCCAGGGATATGGAAGGACAAGATTACCGGATTTAAGACAAGGAGAGAGACCCAGGCAAGAAATATGTTATAGGACAAGCTCTGATATTTGGGTTTTTGTTGTTGTTGTTGCTGTTCTCCTTTGTAACCCAAGTGCCTGACATAAGCTTTAATTGCTAAGGCATCTATTTCAAAGAGGCATCCATTTCAAAGACAGCTTTCCTGAATAAACACTTTGCTAGTCACAGGACTAGATAAAGAGACAGGCTGCCTCCCCCACTGAGGCTCTTTTGTTTTACAAATTTCGATTGATTTCAATACTGACCATTTGGGTTACATTTTTTGTCCTCTTCCCGGGCACCATTAAATTCCACCCTTTTATGTTTTAAATTCACCAGCAGTGAGCTTACAAAACCTTAGGCTCCCACCCTTGACCCTAATAAAATCAAAACCGCAAGTCTGTTCTCTCTCTCTCTCTCTCTCTCTCTCTCTCTCTCTCTCTCTCTCCCCTCTCACTCCCTGTGACCTCGCTGTGTGGCCCCAGGTGTGTTGTGTCATTTCCAGGTCTTGTAAGTAATAAACCTGTATCTTTTAAAGTTTCCTGATGGTTATTGCTGAAGGGCATCTTGCAATCATAATAAGAACCAAAGAGCCAGTGCAACCACAACATTGGTTATTGATACGCTGAGACCAGTACAAAACATAGTGAAAATACTTCTACAAAATTGCACAGAGTATCCACATTCCTCAGCTTCTGTCATAGTAAATTGTGTATCTGTGAATAAGTTGCAGCCTGTGAGATAAAGAAGGATGTAGTACTTGTAGGAAGTTATTTCAAAAGGAGGGAACGCACGGTTCTACCCTTCCTCATTCTTGTTAGTTGAATGTTGGTAAGTTGGTTAAAGCTCCAGGTGACACTTTGGAGCATGAGGAAAAGGGCCACACTCTAGGTTTGGCAGAACCTAGAGACAGAGGGAAGTTGAGTCCCTGTAACATTCACAGAGCCATCACTACCTCCTAGAGTGGTTATCTCCAGATTTTTGTTACATGAAATAGACATGAATTTCTGTTTTCTTAAGTCTGTGTTTCTGTGTGTTCTATGTACCTGAACCTGACCCTAATTGATAAACCACGTGTAGAAGAACCCTGATCAGCTGATATGCTGGTGGGACGAAAGGTAAATATAGAATGAGCAATTGAAGGATGAACCCATAAACTCTAGCCACACTTTCCCAACCACTTGCTAACACAAGGACTTAGCCTTGGCTACTGAAGAGTCTAACTTTGATTATTCATCATGTTTCTTTATTTTCTCTCCTTTTAAAAATAGGAGTTATTATAATTTTTAAAATTCTTTACTCTTCATTTTCCCCATCATTGTTGGCGTTGTCTAAACTTATTATTTGCAAAATATAGTGTCAGGACTGAAATTAGGCTCAGTGAGGAATGGATGTATCTGAGATCATGGACATCAGGAAGTCACGGCCTGCCTCTGGATGCCTCTGCATGAGGTAGCTGAACCTGAGTTTGACCTGTCTCCTGTTGAAAAAAGTGCATATGTGCTTGCAGTTGTGTACATTATGATTGTATGTGTTACAGGCTAAGGTATCTTTTAATACTTTGGAAGACCGGTGTAAACATGTGTCCTGGGCAGCAAAAAGATGGAGTTCAAAAGACAGCTTGCTGCTCTTCTCCAAGACTGGCTCCCTACTTATCCACAGTGGGGAGGGTACACCAGCAGGGATCCGCCTGTCAGGTGGCACTGCACCCCAGACACTGCTAATTGTTCTAGGTTGGACTCCTGGCTCACGCTAGGAAAATCAGATTCTGTTTTCAGAGTTTAGAATTTCGTATGGAGAGATGAGACTGGCACTTGGAAGGTAAGGCATTAATTATGGAGTCCTGGAAAAAATGTGCACAAATTTACATTGTCGATTTGCCCAGTGTTTACCTGGTCTCTGCCTTTCCTAGAATCTGGTTGCTCAACTCCTCTTTGGAATCTTTTGGAAACCTCAGAATCTTCTCAATAAATTTCTCTTTTTCCTTAAACTATCTTGAGTTGCTTTTGATACAACCAAATGGAAGTTGAGGGGAATGGTGATAACTGGGTGAAAGACTGAAAATCCAGAGGCTGAAATAAAATGGACCAGTTGAGGGTTGAGTATAGTGTGGAAGTGGAGTGTGGGCAGCTTCAGGGGAACTGGGGCAGTGGGTATTGGGTACATTGGGGGGGACTGGGGCCAGAAAACACCTCTAGGTCATGGTTTCAGCTGATTAACTAAAAAGCTGGTACTCTCTACTCCTCTCAGCTGGCCTGCCCAGAGCTGGACATTGAGCTTTCCTCATCAAGGTGATTAGGCAGGATTCTTTAGTTATAAAGTGGCAGATACCCAGCTTGAACTCTCTCAAGCAAAAATAATTATTGGCTCACTGAACCCAATAAACGATCAAATCTGAACAATATAATTACAGGAAATGTGAGATGTAGGGCCCCAAAAACGATAGAACCAGGAATTAAAATGCTGTGAGGACTCAGGGTTCTTGTTGTCATGCAACAAAATCTGATGCTGGCTAACTCAAACACAGAGGGAATTTATTGTACAACTACTGTAGCTCATAGATTCAGCTCTGGCTATTAAAGTGACTAAAAATAATAGCAACAGCTACCTAGATTCCAGAGTGAACTTAGTGTGTTTACAGTGTAAAATCTTTTAATGTTTCCCTCACTTTTTTCTTTAAACATATTCTTTAGTGTATACTTTGTCCTCTCTCAGCAGCATCTTACACTGATGCCACAGTTCCCTATCACTTTCATTTGTTAAAGTATGGTCTTATTTTCAAATATTTAAAAAGTCCTTACAAAGTACTTAGAATTTTAAAAAGGATAGTCCATTCTAAGTAAAGGCTTTAACCTGCCATCAACATAAAACTTCCTTCTGCTAGGTCAGGATTGACTCTAGTTCCATTGCCTGTAGAAGTAAACACAAAACTTCTCTTTTGCCTTTGAGAAATGGCCAGGGCTGCACACTTGGGGGAGGTGGCTCTGGTGCCCGGCTGGCAGGAGAAGGGTGGGGGAGAAGGTAAGCGGGCGCACTGGAGTGAAGGGTGTATGTATGCCCAGTGCGGGGATTGCTCAGCTGGCGAGGAGAGTGGAGCAGGCCTGCAGCCCAGGTGGAGGATAAGTGAACCTGGAGCAGCCAGAGCTGGAGGAGTCCCAGGAGAACAGGTGGTGGGGAAGGAGGTGAAGGTGGAGAGTCGCTCCTGGCCAGTGAGCATGGGGCGCCTGGCACTCATGCCACTGCTGCTAGTGCTCCTGTTGTTGGCTCTTTGTCATGGGCGTGTGGTTAGAGTCCCCACTGGGAGCCTGGCACAGGTGGTAGGCACCGAGTTGGTCATCTCCTGCAATGTCAGTGACTATGGTGGCCCCTGTGAGCAAAACTGTGACTGGAGCTTTTTGTCTTTGGGGATCAGTTTTGTGGAGCTTGCCAGCACCTGGGAGGTGGGCTTCCCAGCCCAGCTGTACCAGGAGCACCTGCAGAGGGACGAGATCCTGTTGAGAACAGCCAGCGACACCATGAAGCTCCACATCAAGAATGTCCAGCCCTTGGAGCAAGGTTATTACAAATGTTCAAACCCCAGCACAGACACCACCGTCCAGGGCAACTCAGGATACAGAGCAAGTGAAAGTGCTGGTCGACGCCCTGCGTATGGTGGCCAGTCCACCGCCCTCCCCAGGCCTGAGCCTGTGCCAGGGTAAGCCTTTCCAGCTGCACTGTGTGGCCTCCACTGCATGCCCACTGCACATTCATCTGGCACTGCTGTTGGAACTGTGGCATCGCTCCACCCAGCAGAGTGTCTTCGTCCTGACCCATGAGGGCTGGCTGTGCCTGGGGCCCAGCTACAAGCAGTGCTACCACAGCGGAGACTTGCACTTGGACACTGTGGAGTGGAGAACAACCGGTACAGCCTCCCTGTGTCTTGGGTACGGGCCAAGGACCAGGGCACCTACAGGTGCATTGTCAGTGAGTGGATCAAAGAGCAGGGCAACTGCAAGGAATTCAAGAAAAAGCCGTGGACGTGGCCACCATGGTGATCCAGCCAACGGTTCTGTAAGCAGCTGTGGGCAGGAATGTGTCTGTGGCTGAAGGAAAGGAGCGGGACCTGACCTGCAATATCATGACAGACCAAGCAGATGATGTCCAACCTGAGGTGACCTGGTACTTCTCCAGGATGCCTAACAGCACTCTGCCTGGCCCTCATGTTTTGGCAGGGCTGGGCTATGATTCCCTGGTGCACAGCTTCCCTCACATTGCTTTGAGTTACGTGGATGCACACTGCTACCATTTACTGGTTCAAGATGGTAACAGAGAAAACTCTGGCTACTATTTTTGCCATGTGGCACTCTGGGCACCAGAGCACAACAGGAGCTGGCACAAGGTGTCAGAGGCCATGTCTGTTCCAGTCAGTGAGAATGTGACCTGTCTAGAACAAGACCATCAGGTGTACCTGAACGCTTCTAAGGTCCCCGAGTTTTCAGACCACCTCACAGAGCTGGAATGCTAGATAGTGGACATGAAAAACACAGAAGCGAGCTTCCATTTCACAGTTTCCTGTACTATAGGATGAACCAGCACAGTGATGACATGGTGACCAGCAAGCTTCTTGCAGTCATGGATGGGGACTGGACCCTGAAGTACAGAGAGCGGAACAAGCAATGGGCCCAGGATGGAGACTTCATTTTTTCTAAGGAGCGCATGGTGGCCAGTCCACCGCCCTCCCCAGGGGAAGGACAAGGGGAAGACAGAGGCAATTACTATTGTGTTGTGTCCGCCTGGACTAAACAGCATAATGACAGCTGTGTGAAGAATAAGGATGTCTTCTCTAAATCTGTCCACATATTTTGGGCATCAGAAGATTCTGTGCTTGTGGTGAGGGCAAGGCAGCCAAAGCTTTTCTTTGCTGCAGAAAATACATTTAACGTGACTTGCAAAGTGTCTTCCAAGAATATTAGGTTGCCGTGCTACCGAGAAGCCTGTTGGGGACCTCTCCAGTCCCAATGAAACCAAGTACATCATCTCCCTCGACCGGGATTCTGTGGAAGCTGGAGAATTGGAGAGGTGCCTTATGGGTGGATGGTATCGTGTTAGAGAAAGTGCAAGATGAATTTCGCTATTGAATGTACCAGACTCAGGTGTCGGATGCAGGGCTCTACCACTGCATGGTAACATCCTGGTCTCCTGTCAGGGGCAGGCTGTGGCAAGAAGCAGCAATCGGTCTCTCCAATCCTATTGAGATAGACTTCCAAAACTCAGGTCTCCGTGGATTTGGACACACGATTGGTCATCTGGGGAGATCTGATTAAATTGTTTTGCATTATCCCTGTCAAAGGAGCAGCATTGGATCCAGATGACATGGCCTTTGATGTGTCCTGGTTTGTGGTGCATTCCTTTGGCCTGGACAAGGCTCCTGTCCTTCTGTCTTCCCTGCAGCAGAAGGGGATTGTAAACACAGCCCAGAGGGACTGGAAGAGCAACCTTAGCCTGGAGTGTGTGAGCATGCTGAAATTCTTGCTGCAATTGCATGGCTCTGAAGATCAAGACTTAGGCAACTACTGTTCCATGACTCCCTGGGTGAAGTCACCAACAGGTTTCTGGCAGAAGGAGGCTGAGATCTACTCCAAATTCATCTTTATAACTGTGAAGATAGATGTGCTGTACATCTTCAAGTACCCACTGCTGATAGATATTGGTCTGTCCACTGTCATCTGACTCCTGTCCTGCCTCACAGAGTACTGCAGCTCCCACTGGTGTTGTGAGAAGGAGGTCCAGGAGATGAGGTGCAAGTGCCGGCAGCTCATGTCCATGTAGATGGAGTAGGCCGGTGCCCAGGAGAGGCAATGACAGTCTAGAAGTAATTTGAGTGAGAACGGTGACATTTTAACGAGAAGCTTGTTACACTAAAACTCTGTCCTTTCTAATCTCAGGTGGGACTTAGTGTTTTCTTCTGCATGTCAAGTTCTGAGCGCAGACATGTTTACCAGCACACAGCTTTTCTTCCCACGACACTTTCTGAGAATAACTGAGTGTGTGTTTTCTCAACTGCAGTTTTTTAATGGTAAATCTCTGCCTATTTTTTTTTTCCTACTGATTTATAGATGTCTGACTTGTGTGTAATTGTATATTTTGTTTTGATAGGTTGTGGTGTGAGGAAGGGGTGATGGCATTCAGAGTCCTTTTTCTTCGGTGAGAAGGAAACTGCCGGCTTGAGAGCTGGCTTCTGGGTTGGAGGCAAGTGTGAAGGGTGCTGCCAGGTGCTACCCTCTACTTCGGCCTAGAGACAACAATAAGGACCAGTACCGAAGGCAATTTGGGGCTTTTACTACCCTGCCCCACCCCCTATTGTCAGAAGTTTAGACTACATTTGAAATCTAAATTTGCAGTATGTAACTCCTCGTTGAGCCCAAATGCATATTTTTGGTTTTTTGCCCCTCTGTCCCTTTTCTATTTCTTTGCTATTTGCTTTATTTGAGAGTGCTGAAATGGCAGCCCTGGAATCTAGAATTTGGCTCTCCACTGAGTACTTTACCTTGCCATCTAGCCTTAAGAATGAATATGAAGAAAAATACACGGCTACTTCTGTCCAGGGCAGTAAGAAGATCTGCAAGGAAGAGAAGGTTGGGGACAAGGGAAGGAATCAACACTCTGATAGTGCTGAGGACACTGTGCCTCAAAGGGGTCCCAGGGAGAGCAGAAGACAGATCTCGGGAGTTAGGTCTCTGCTGTTCATGCCAGGATGGTCAGGGGTGTGTCAGGCAGAAGTCACCTCCATTGTCCTCTCCTGCGTTTTGCATGAGGCAACGGCCTTGGCCACCAAGGGACTGCTGGAAGACCCACGGATATCCCAAATCTTTCACAGACTGCTTGCTCTCCTTAACGTGAAGGAGAATTGCTACTTGCAAGACTTTCTGACTTCACAGAATCAGAAATTGTCTAGAAAAACCGTGCATTTCTCTGACCTTTTCAGTCCTTCAGGTCTTTGTAAGATCCCCTATAGGGGGTTAGTGAGAAAGGGTATACTTTGTGACATGTTTGCTTTCCTTTTAGGAACATAAAGGAAACCCAACAATTTATTGCCATGTGAACAGCCTATAAAGTAAATCTTACAGCAGTCTGTTTTGCCTGACTGCTCAAACCCTGAGTAGGATAACAGACCAAATGAGATCTTGAAGTGCCTTACCCCCGGCACAGCGCTGGCTTTTTTGGAGCATCCTGGCAGGGTTTTCTGAGGCTCACTGGTGATTCATGCATGCCCCATTCATGCTTGCTCTCCTCTGGCTGCTGTCCTGGATCTGAAAGGTCTAAGACCGCTCTGTCTTCCAAAGGGAAAAAAAGATGTGTTTGTTTGGAGCAATAAAGTGATACAAAATGAATAAAAAGGAGTGATGCATCTTTAGCAGTTCATTTTTTTTTCCAGTAGGTGGTGCACAAGCTTCCTTCATTGCCCAGGCCTCCTGGATATCTGCTGAGGGAAAGATGCCCTTTATTCCCTGGGGCAGTCTGTTTCTCCTCTGTGATCAGGTCGCCTCAGTCCCAGAGCTCCACCCCCATTGAAGATGTGGAGGGTGATGGGGTTCTGAGCCCTTGAAGTGTCTGGGCGCTGCCCCAGCAGCCAGACGTAGTATTGTGCTGCCTGAGGGGTTCCAGGTGAGTGGGGTTGGGGTGGGGTGGGAGAGGCCACTGGTGTGTTTGTGGCTTTATTTTCCTTCCAGTAATGGCGACCGGCAGACCTCAGCTGCCTTGCCTCTGTATCTCCACCCATCACTGGGATTAGCTGCAGTGTGCATCTGCCACTCAGGAGTTGTCTTCTCAGTTCTCAGGGCTCAGAGACTCTGTTCTGTAGCCCGACACTCGCGGCTACAGTTTCTTCTGGGGTCTGCTGCCAGTTCTGGCAGGGTATGGGGAGGTGAGCTCTGGGAGGATGGGGGGAAGTAGCCAGGCTATGTGACTTTGTTTTCTGTCTGTCAATGGCAGCTGCTAGAACACAGCTGTCGCACCTCTTTTTCTATCTCTGCTCAGTGGGTTCTGCCATGGTATATGCTGATCACTTGGGCAGAAATGTTGGAGGCTACAGAGAGTGCCTACTGCAACCTAATTCCTCCCCTCTCCCTAGGTCCTGAAGCTAGCTTGGGCCTGCATCTGTGGCTCCTGTCCCCTCTCTTCTCCCTCCCCTTCTTCCCTATTCTCCCAGATTCGCCCACTTTCAGATGCTTTGATGCACCAATCTCTCAAAAGTGTTTATGTGTTAGACTGGGAATCTTCCATTGGATTAGCTGCTCAATTTGTAGTTTCAAGGGGAAAGATCAAGGCGATCCCTTACATTGCCCTGCTTCTGATGTCACTTAGTTCTTTTTTCAAAATTGCCTGTTCTTTTTCTCAATGGTACTTTATTCTTTCATGTTTACTTATTCTTTTACGTCTTTAATCAATTTTATCATACTTATTAACTCTTAGATTCTTCTATTGAATTGAACTTCAGATAAAGTTCATGAAGGTTTAATCCTCCTGTTTGTTGTTTCCTGAATCTTGCTTATTATGAAGTATTTTGTTCATGCTCAACGGGTTTTTATCTATAAAAATCCTGTTCAGTTTGGTTTGCAGGCATGTTAATACTGAGAGGTTTGGCATTTGCTTTGCCAGATGCCCCAGAGAGATCAATTTTTCTGTTAATTTCAATAAGTTGTAGGTTTGGGGACCACATTAGTAGTATGGATTTGAACTACGGACTCATTTGAAGTTCAGTTACATGGTTAAGAATTCATAAAAGAGAAAAGCTTGCCCCTCATCCAAAATCCAGGCCAAGGCAGACAAGTTGCCTCATGTGTCCCTATGCCAGTGGAAGGCTATTTTCTAGTCTACAGCTCTTTAAGGGCCTCTTCATCTCAAGTGGGCCCATGAGTTCATCTTCTATCTCTTTTGTGTTAAGAATCAATCCCCTAGGTGCTATTCATTATATTTCTTGAACTGGGTACTGATTATCGAATGTGTTTACTTTGTGACAATTCCTCAGTCTCCACGTTTAGAGTTTGTGTCCTTTGTATGTATATTATGCTTCAATTAAATATTATATAAATCTAAAAATATCTAAAAACCCCATGTCAATGATTTTCAAATTGACATATAAATTCCTTTCAAAATACCAGCACGGTATGTGTAGGCACAGAAAAGCTTATTCTAAAATTTATATGAAAAAGGCACAGGCCCTACAATAGCTAAACAATCTTGAAAAAGAAGAATAAAGTGGGAGGAATCACTCTATTTGATACCAAGGGTTACTATATGGCTACAGTAATCAAACAGGGTGGTATTGGTGGAAGATAGAAGCATAAGATCAATGGACTGCAATAGGGATTCCAGAATTAGACCCATACAAGGGTGATTACCTGATTTTTGACAAAAGGGCAAAGGCAATTCAATAAAGGACAGTTTTTTTCAACAAGTGATGTTTATACAATTGAACATTTCATAGGCAAAAATACCCTTGACCTAAACCTTTCACAGTATATGAAAATTATCTCAAAATGGATGATAGATCTATCTAAATGTAAAACATAAAACTATAAAACTTTTAGAAGATACATAGGAGAAAATTTTCATGATCTAGGGTTAGTCAAAGAATTCTTAAACATGACAAACCATAAAATAAATAAAACTGATAAAATTGAAATTTGTCAAAATTAAAAACTGTTGTTCTGTGAAAGATACTGATAAGAGAATAAAAAGACAAGCTACGAACTGGGAGGAAGTATTTGCATATCCAACAAAAAATTGTATGCTAAAGTATATACAAAGTTCTCAAAGCTAAATTGTAAAAAAACAAACCCACTTAAAAATATCAAAAGATGGGCCCTTCACCAAAGAGGATGTATAGATGGCAAATAAGCACAAGCGGAAGCATTGTGCTGTATGCAGCCATCTTGTAACCACAAAGAAGTGTCCTGAAGACAAAGCCAACATGCACACAACAGGACAGAACTGAGATAATCAAAATGAAAGCTCTGATTAAATTGTGCCTAAAATCCAGACTTCTAGACTTTTCAATTACATGAGCCAATGTCTCGTGCTTGACTTGTGTTTTCTGTTATTTGTCACTTAAAACATTTTTATGTCTATCATACTTATTATCGAAATCAACATTCAGCATCTTGACTTGAATCTCTCAACCACCTTCACACTGGCCTCCTCACTAACCTGCTTCTGTCTCTTCCCATTCTAAGGATCACCAGAGAAATCATCCTGAAACATAAATTGAACCTCCATGATTGGGTCCCTGTCAACCTCTTCAGGTTCATCCTCCATTTGCCATCTTACTCTAGCCTGTACATCAGCCCAATTCAAGGGCTTATAGTTCCACCCACACATCAGGCTGCTTGAACTTTCTACTTTTGCTTATGCTGTTCCTTTTGCTTGGAATGTTCTCTTCTAACACATCTTTCTGCCTTCCCTTTCCTGGTGAGTATCTTTAAATATTCAATTCAGATGTTGCTAGTTCCTAGAAGTCTCTTCTGCTCCTTAGACTGGGTTCGGTCTCCTTCCTTTGTGCTTCCACAGCACCTCATACTTATTTATAACATAGTACAGCAGGTCTTTGAATAACGATTTTTTTTCAATGTCATTTTGTTATAATGGTGATGAGATGTTGTAGAAACTTAACTTTTGTTTATATCAATTAGCATACGGGAAATCATTTTTCTTATACATTGTTTTGCTTAAAGCTGCAGAACCTATTGACAATGATGTGAGGATTTACTGTATTTATCCCTGTGTGATGTACTTGGGTTTCCATGTCTGTGTATGAAACCACATGTTCCTTGAGGATCAAGCCCTCTGATGGCATACACAGGGTCTGAAACAAAAGAGGCTTTGATAAACCACTGTAGAACCAAACCAGTGCTAATGAACTCTCATGGATGATACTCTGGCACCTTCCAGCAACTTTGTGTCACAGATTTAGTTCTATCTCCTCCCTACAGGAGTGTAAAGATCACACCTATTGACTCAGTCATCTATCTCCTTCAAAAACTTTCCTCATGTAGTCAACTTAATTTCCTGATCCAATTTGAAATATTCTCTCCAATTCCTTTAAAGGCTTATTTTCTCTAGTCTGTATAAGATTATAGACTTTGTTGGACAAATATTAACTGAGGAAATGAAAAAAGGTTCACTGATCACCTGAGTACCAGACAATAAATTCTTTAAAGACAGGAGCTACTATAATCCCTCCTAACAAATTTATGAAGTAGGAATTACATATCTTCATTTTACAGATGATGAAACCAAATCAAGGAAATATGAAGTAGCCAGCTCAAGATCACATAGATGGCAGAGCTGGAATTTAATCACCAGTCTTCTCAACTCCCAAGCATGTCCTCTTTTCACCACAGTCCATTGTCTCCAGGTTGGGCCAGGTTCTGGAAAGCCTTGAAACCCAGAGGGTATAATAAAGCAGTGGGAAGCCATGGATATTCTTAAGCATGAGGAAATGATGAAAATAGGACTTTGGGGGAAATAATCCTGAAAGGTTGCGTATGATGGAATGGAATGAAATACAAGGGAGGTTTGCTGGACTCCTGATGAGGAGGATATAAAATGGGTATTGTCTCTCTTACCACATTCATTGGTGAGTGCTGGTATTATGTTGTGGTCCTCTGGGGAAAGAGAGGGACTGGAAACGGGAGCTATTTTGAACATTAAAAAGCTGAAAAGGGGATAGAGGAGAGCAACTTCTGTCTCTGGGGTTGTATGATTGGTCAACTCCATGGTTCTGCCTCCTGGAAATGGCCTGGGATTTCTACCTTTTGTGAGATGTGTAAGTTCAGAAAAAGGTCAAATTTGACTGGAGAGTTGGGTGAAAGCTTCCTTAAGGAAGTGGTATTCAATGGGACATTAGAAGATGAGATGGTGCCTTCCATATCTCTCCTTCAGTAACTTCCTCACTGGTCTCCCTGGATCCATCTCTCTCCCTCTTAATCTACTCCTATGACTGGCAAAGGGATCTTCTTTAAAAGCAAATTGATGGGGGAAAAATTAAAATCATTTCTTCAATAAAATTTTTTTTTTAAAAAGCAAATTGAATCATGCTATTTTCTGCTTAAAACCCTTTAATGGTTCTTTGACATTGGATACAGTTGTTTGATGAACATCAAAATTACATATCCTCCATTATCTGAGATTTTAAAATAAATATTATGCCTATAAACTAATCAATTTTGATCATATACCTTCTCAAACTAAACATTCTCTCTTAGAAATTCTACATATGTTCCCTCAGGTGAAAGTCATAGCTGCAGTTTACTAAATTGCTTGTCCTCCATATGCATACGCGCCCCCCCCAACTTTTTAAATTCATGTTATTACCATGGCTTGAATACTCTTCCCACTGTTCTCTGCCTAATAATCATTTTTCATCCTCTAGCATAGGAATCATCTGACAGGAAGCCTTACCTGAACTCCCTGCTTCCCAGGGAAAGATTCCCTGACCAAGTATCCCATGCTCATCTCTATCAG
Organism: Pteropus vampyrus; assembly: GCF_000151845.1. Lineage (NCBI taxonomy): Eukaryota > Metazoa > Chordata > Mammalia > Chiroptera > Pteropodidae > Pteropus > Pteropus vampyrus. The sequence goes on along the minus strand of NW_011889299.1, from coordinate 1,010,050 downwards.
CACTGTCTCATATGGTGCTCTTCCCCTTCACTCAGCTTACTGGAGGGCAAGTGACATTTCAGTCATCTTGGTGTGAACAGAGTCCTGATAGAAAGGGAGGGGCCTGTGTACTTGAGACAGGGAACAGCACATGAGCAAGTAGAAATGGGGATCTCTACTCAGGACAGGTCAGGGTTAGAGGATTCTGCCTGGGAATCAATAGCATCCAGAACATCTAGGGGTGACAATCCTTCTAGAGGGCTTCATAGTGAGATAATTCCATCTGGCAAATGTAGAAACTGAGATGCAGACAAGTCATCTCCCCCAAATTAGTTAGTTATTGGTTAGTAATTTGGGCTCTTAGTGATAAGCCCTGTACACTTTTCCATTCTATATGGGAAAGGGGGGAGACTGAAGTTGGGTGCCCTTGTTTTCCTTCCAATGTTTAGACAGGAGACTGATCTGCTGGCACCTCCTGCCTGGATGAGTAAGGTGACCAAGACTCTACCTTATACTCTGAGACTGGTAACAGTGATTTTGGTTCCTCACTGGGGAGGGTGGGGTGAGTTGGTGACAAAGGGAACCCAGCCCACCATTCCTGCAAGGGCTCTGAAATCTCTCCTCTCTTTCCTGTTGCTTTTCTACCAAAAGACACAGTTCCCCATGCTTGAGACAAGAACCTTCTCTCTCTAAATCCTAATATCAAGATTCAAATTAGGAGAGCTGGATGTCATTTAGCCAGTAGGCACCAAACCCAGACAGCATTATCCCAGACCCACAAAAGCAGATTCTCCAAAAGAAGTCCTGATTGGGTTCAAACTCCTTTTACAGTGACCCTCAGACAGTAAGCAGCCCTGACCTGGGTCAGAAAGAGTTAGGGTGGTGGTGAATTTGGAACTCAGGCTCCCAACATCACCCTGGGAGCTCTCCTCAGGATTCAACTCTTAATGCCATATCTTGCAAAAAAACAGGTGTTCAATAAACATCTGCTGGGTCATTAGTTATAAAAGATTTTCTAACATGGTGAGGGGAAAGAACATGAGTTTTGGAGTCAGGCAGATCCTGCTTTGGGAGACCACTGACAAGCTTCTGTCTCCTTCACTGTAAAATAGACCATTAACTACCTCCCAGAGTTCTCAATGAGGATTAAATGAGATATCCCATATAAAATCTCTAGCTCAATGCCTGGCACAGAAAAGGTACTCAATAGATAGTAATGGTTAATAGTGAGAGGTGGTAGAACAGAGATAAGGACACATGCTGAAATGAGGCTCACTCCACAACTTATGATGTGTGATGCTGAAAGGGTTTTTTTTCCGTTTCCTCAGCAGGATGAGGATGCTGATGATGAAATGAATCAATATACATACAACACTAAGTGCAGTGTCCGGCACAAGGAAATGAACGTGATATGTTAAGTCTAATACTTATATTCTATCCCTTGCACTAGCCCTAAGCACAGTAATCAAGTTTGGCCTCGAGGAGCATGTCAAAAAGAGAGAGAGAGAGAGAGAGAGAGAGAGAGAGAGAGAGAGAGAGAGAGAGAAGAAAGGAGAAGAGGGAGGAGAAGGGAGGAAGAAGAGGAAGGAAGATGAAGGAGAAAGAGGGGGAGGAAGGAGGGGAGGAGGGAGGGGGAGGAGGGGGATGGAACAGGAAGGAGGGGAGAAGAGGGGAAGGAAGAGGAAAGGAGAAGGAGGAGGAGGGGTAGAGGGAGGAGGAGGAAAACTCAAAACTCCACATTCACAGAAAGAAGATACAGGTGTTGCCACTAAAAACAGCCCATGGAAGCTATGGGAAGCCTTCCCAACAATCTTGTCAGCCATTTTGAATTGTTGCACCCTTTCTTTTCTACTCACTGGCCTTCTGATTATGTTTCTGGTGTGTGGACTGTGTCTCTTATGAGGGCAGGGATCCTGTCCCCTCTCCACCTTAGGTATATGGTCGGGAACCAGGGGAATGTTAAGTTGATGGGAGGTGGATCAGAGACAACGTAAAGATAAGGCAGCGCTCCTGGACCCCATACCACCACCACCATCACCATCACCACCACCACCACCACCACCACAAAAAAATAATGCCAAGCAAAGGAATTGCCAAGATAAATCACTTTTATCTCTATAGGAAAGGGAGGATCTAGAAAAAAAATATAAATTACATTAGTAACACGACATAAGAAAAAAAACAGGGGAAAAAAACAAGTATGTATGATGCTATTCTAACCTGTTTATAAAAAGGCCCTGCATCAGAAATTCACAATCCTACCCACTTCTAAAAATATATTTAGACATGTACAGAAGCGGTGGGCTTGTTTTTAAATTGTTTGCTTTTTTGTAAAAATATATTAAAGGTGAATAGAAATCCTCTCTCCCTGCCCCCTATCCTACCCCCAGCTCTGTGCTGGGTATTGGATACCAGAGGTAACTCTCTCACCGTGTTCTAAACCTTGGTTACTGCAACTCCCAACCCCTCCCCAACTCACTTCACTTAGAACCTGAAACATTTTTTAAAAAAGCACAACTAGCCTCTTTGGAAAAGCATAACTCTGAGGGTAAACTTGCTTTTCATTTGAAACACAAAACAACAAACAGGAAGCTCTGAGAGCCCAACTAAACTAAACAGAAACCCGGTCAAATGGAGGTTGGGTTTCGGCTCCACAGAAACTTCTAACAAAGAAACAGAGAGGAAAGAGGCCTGGAACTTGGGGGATTTGCTAGCAATTAGCTGCCTTTGAAAGATCAAGGGGGGCTTGTTAATGGGCAGAAAGGCTGGGGTCCGGGTCTTGGTTACAGCAGTCAGGGCCTAGTCACGCAGTAGCCTACAGAGACACAAGCTGCCCCCTTTCCCTCCCCTCAGTACCCTCTGCTGCCTTGAAAACCCCAAGAAAAGCAAAGCTAGGCAGAAACAGAGCGGAGGGGAGTGGGGACTTCACGTGCTAGCGGGGAGGTAGCCAGGCTTTTTGCCTTTGGTGTGACTAGATGTAGGACTGCTTGGCCCCTGGGGTCCCCAAGATAGAAAAAGCAAATGGGGCTAAGGGACCCCTGATTCCAAGGAAGGAGAGTAGATCTGGACTGTGGAGAAAAGACAAACTGGAGACACAAAGACGACAAGGGAAGTTTCACATATTCCCTGTGGCCTGCATGGTAGCTGTTAAGTTCCCCAGAAGCAATGGGCAAACTGGGGTGAGGTTGGAGTGGGATAGAGGGTAAGGATGCACTCTACTTGGGCAGTGCCAAAATGGAGGGAGGGGGACATTCTCCATTCAATCCAGGTTACCACGGAGGCAGGACTGGTGGAGAGAGAGGGAGTTGGGGGAAGGGGAGGGAGAAAGGTGGGCACTGTCTGGTCAAGAGAGACACACACAAAGGGAAGAGGGGGAGGGGAGGATCAGACGATCTGTTCCTTTACAGATGGGTGCCTCTTCTCCTAGGCTTGAGCTCCTAAGCGGCCACCTGCACTCTGCTCGAGCGCTAACCTGACATCTGGGCGTACAGAGGCACAGGAGCGAAGATGTGAGTTCTGAGGTCTTCAGATCAAGACACCAGGTGGGGAAAGAAGCAGGAAGACTCCTGATGGATAACCCAGGGCTGAGCAGTCCTGCCACATCCTCCCCGGAAGGTCCAGGCTGTGCTCAGTGGTGCAGGTGAAGGGAACAGGCCGTAGAGCCCAGGTTATCTGCTTCAGTGGCAAGTGATTTCAGGCTTTTAGGAGACAGTTTTTCACCTGCTGGGACCCAGCCCCAGCCACGTGGATAATGTTCTGCAGGACCTCAAAATCCAGGCAAATCCCTGGAGCTCAGCATGATTTGGGGGCTTCACCTCTAGCCAAAAGCAGCTTCCTCCAATGGGCTACAAAGTCATGGTCAAAGGCTTGGGCGTCGGTCCTCTCCCAACCTTGAGAAGTGACAGGAATCTCTCCCCAAAGATGAGTGAAGTCAGCCCATGGCCTTTCTGGAAATGGCCCATAATGGGGCAGTACGGAGACTCTCGGCTCTCCTCTTTATTTTCATGTGGCATTTGGCAAGAGAAGGCAAAGGCCAGACCCTTCCCCCAGGAACGAGTCTTGAATGGGATACATCTACTAGATTGGGGAGAGGAAGGGGAAGAAAGAATGGGCAGAGGTGGGCAGCCTTCTGGAGACAGGGCTGGAGTTGTGGAAAGTGCTGAGCACTGGGCCTTCCACTTCATGACCCAGGAAATACCGAAGGGCCCAGGGTCTCCTCATGCCTCTCCTCATCCTGCCTTATGGCTCTAGGTAGAGACGAGAGACAAGGCTAATGAAAAGAAAATGGGTTTGAGCAGCAGAAAAGAGGGTTCTAGTCAGCTGGAAACTTCTCCCATTTATCTGTGACTCAGAGGTATGGAGAAGGAAGGCAGGATACTTTAGTGGAAGTGGGGAAGGGAGTTGGAGGTCAGTAAAGGGGACTGTGGGGGAGTCTCTGCCTTTGGTCAGTTCCAAGAAAGCAGGACAATGCGCCTCAGCACCTTGTCCGGGGCAGACAGGATCCAGGAGTGCCCCGAGAGTTGACAACGGAGAAGGCAATGGGGGTGAAGGGGTGAGGGGCAGAAGACAAGGGAGTTCACAGAAGTAGTTTGCCATTTCTGTGGATTTTCAGGATACGGCCGAGTCTCTGCTTTGCTGTGGCCAGGCCCTTTTTGGGACGCTTTCCTGTAGGGGAAGGGAGAGGTAAGCACAGGCTATGGCAAGGGCTCCAGCAGCAACTCCAACATCAACTGTTCTAAGGCCACCCCATCCCCTTTTCCTCTGCCCACTGAGTTTCCACATCCTTACACCTGGCCTCAGGCCCATCCTGGGCAAGAAGCCCTCCTTAACTACTTCCATTCACGACCACATGCCTTGGCTCTTCTTCCTATGACCTCTTGCAGCAGCTATGGACTCCCTGGTTAGTCTGGTTCCTTTCCCCCACTGATTTCTCTGGTTCCGGTAATTTTCCTTCCCAAGTTCTTCAAGGAGATGATTGTCCCTGCCTGTCCTCAAGTGCCTGACAAATGTCTGGCTAGTGATTATAACTCAGTATCCCTGAAGTTGCCACCCCCAGGGCCTCGTTTCATTAGAAACCTCCATCCTCCTCACCCCAATGCCACACCAACCTCACCCCCGCTGAGCTGTATACTCTGGGGACTGGGCTTTGAGGGCCAAAGTGAGGAAAAGGAAGGCTTGAGTCTTCTTCCCCTCTCCACATCAAATCGCCTCCCATGTCCAACGTTACCTCCATATTCAATCAACTTATCCCCTCTCTATCCATTCCCTCTGCCAGAGCCCCAGCCTCTCTTCACCACAGTTTGAATCTCTGCATGTACCTCCTCCTTAGACTTCCTACCTTCAGCTCAGCCTCTACTCTGGCCACCAGAAGCATCTTTCTAAACCCATCTGAGCTTATTTCTGCTTAACACCAGTCAATGTCTCTTCACGGACTATGAAATCAAGTCCAAAGACTTTAGGTTGGCCGCCAGTGTCCCTCCTAGGTATTCTCATCTACCAGAGTTCATAGCGTTTGGAGCCGGTGGCCTTAAGATCCTTCTCAGTTATCATATGGCAGTTGTACCTTGTCCTGCTTGATTGCTCTGGGAGCCAACTGAAGGGCGCCGCTGGGTCAAGAAGACACCGGGGGCCATGGGTGTGGTGCTGCGGTTTGCCTGGGCCATGCCAAAAGCATTGGGACGAGCTGTATACTCGTGGTCAGCAAGACTTCCTGAGAGGGCCTCTTGTTTAGGCTCAGGAGGAGGTAGGGGTGAGGAGGAGATGAGAAGCTGGGGTGTAGTGGCCAAAGTTGGGGCTGGTGCTGTCACGCTGAGATTGGACTCTTGCGGGCGAGGCTGCTCTACCTCCTTCAACAGAGGCTTCTTCTTGATATATTTCTTCTTTTGGGCCTTCTGCAGCTCCTGAAACATAAGCCAAGTAGAAGTGGAGAATTCAGGAGTGGAGAAAAGAGAATTTCCCAGAAAGGAAACTAGATAATGGTTGATGTGCAACCCACCCCCACCCAAGTCTAGCCTGGATATATGTACACACAAACATATAGGACTTCCAGTACCTGAGGCCATCTCTTTGGTACAATCCATCCTTAAGCCATCACTGTCACTAATCAGTACAGCGGCAACAGGAAGGTAAATGAGTTCAGAGACTTGAGTTTTGGTACTAACACTGTCAGTTTTATGAAGTGGATCGTGGACATTTCTAATAATAATAGCTAAATTTATGCCAGCAGCTGAGGTACTTTATATACTTCACCTCGTTTACTCTTCAGAGCAGCCCTGAGAAGGAACATCCCTCAGTTTACAGATGAGAAAACTGAGGTGCAGTGCTATTAAGTATCCTGAGCTCAAAGCCTCACAGCTGAAGAGCTGTTGGGTCCAGGATTCAACCAGGTTTATCTAAACATCCACTTGCACACTTCTCAAAATGGGACATCTGAGAGTAAAAGAATAGTAGTAGGTTTGGGATGAGATAAACTTGGGTTCAAATCTAGGCTTGTACTCCCTACGTTGGATGACCTTGGTCAAGTTACTAAGTTACTAACCTTTCTGAATCTCAATCGTCTCATCTGTAAAATAGGCAAAATAATATCTGTTTTTCAGGATTGTTGGAAAGATTAAATAATGACATAAAAACATGTAGTACATAGTAGGTACTCAATAAGTGATAAACTATTATTCTATCTTCATCTCTTACGATGGTATATCTTCCTCTTGCTGGTCTTTTTCTTTTAATAGAGGACTTGACAATCCTCCAGGTCACTGGTCTTAAAACCTCCATCTGGGATGGAGAGAATAAGGAGTTGTGCAACATCTCTCAATATCTTGGATTTCGTCCATCCATTGCTCTGTGGATTTACTATCCACTGGTTAGTGGGTACCTGTACAGTGGACATCTGGAGCCCTGAGAACCTGGAAAGGTTGAGATGCTGAGAGCATGTGAATGACTTCACCTTCTGAAATGCTACACAGCCACACAGACCAACTCAGTGATTATGTTCCTTTGCCTTCTCTTGGCAACACAGGCCTGCTCCTGCCTTCAGAAGATCTGACAGGCTGTGGCTACCATAGGAACTTCTGGTGGACAAGAATAATAATATTAGTAATACATGCCAGGTACTGTTCTGTAATTTAACTCATTTAATATTCTTAAGATGTATTAGAAGAATTATAATCCCAACGAGAGGTTGAGTCATTTTTCCAAGATTATAAGACCAGTAAGTGTCAAATCTGGGACTCAGACTCAAGCCATTTGGCTTCAGAATCTCTTTTTTTCAGCCACACTGTTATTCCACTCAGAGTAGAAACTGCATTTCTGTTCCCATTTCTCTCATCTGAATCCAGAAATTATCTGTTCACATCTAGATCATGTAGCTTAAATTTTTCTACCTTTGTTACCTATTTACTTCTCATATAATTCACCCAGATTCCCCCACGGAAGGCTAGACTGCCTTATGACAAGGCTCTTTGACTTTGGCAATTCCTTTGTTCAAAAAGTCTAGTAGGTTTGCACCCATGTTCAAACTCCCTGGCCTGACATTCATGGTCTTCCTCAGTCTGGCCACATATACCTAGCCAACTCATAACAATGATGATGAAAAGCTAACATGTCTATAATATATATACTCAGTGGCAGGTGCTGTTTTCAGAGCTTTTACATATATTATCTCATCTAAGCCTCAAAGTCTACAGAGAAACTGAGGCACAGAGAAATTAAGTAATTTGCTCAGTGGTAGAGCGAGGATTCAAGCTCTGGCAGGCTGGCTCCAGAATCCATTTTTTAACGTCTATGTATCCTGCCCTACTCCTCAACATGAAGCCTCCAATCCAGAAAGATCTGCTCATTCATTCATTCATTCATTCACTCACTCACCACTGACTAAACACATGCTTAGTATACTGGGGATACCAAATTAAATTAGATATATCCCCACTTTTGAGGCACTTACAGTTTAATAAGGGCCACAGAAGTACAGTTACAAGTACCATGAGAGAATGCTATGGAAGCACAGGATACTGAAATATGCTGGTGGTAGATGGCGTGAATGGGTGTTAAGTAAGGCATCTGAGAAGAGGGCATGATTCTCAATGGGCAGAGGGAATAGCTTGTGCAAAGGCACAGAAGCATGAGATAATCTGCTACACTCAGTGAACTACAAGTACCATAGTAAAATAGTATGGCTGGTGTAAAGGGCATGCATGAGGGGACTAGCAGGAGGTCAGGGAGGAGAGGTGACCAGAGAACCAATCAAGAAAGACGGTGCATGCTGTTATCAAGGAGTTCTCTTCTCCTGGAATGCCTCCCTGTCCCCACCAAAAGCTTCATCTGCAAAACCCCTGCTCAATTTCAAAACCTTTTCTTTGAGGTAATTCTTGATCAACTCAAACAGAAGCAAGCTCCTTAGAAGGCACTAAGAGTAGTTTTCACACCTTTAATTAATTTATCTGTTTATTTAAAGCAGTATAAACTCATTTTTTTTTCAAATTACATTTTACATGGTGTTATAGGATACAGATAACAGAGACGTTCAGGTCAAAGAGGGGCCGCCTGGCCTGCTTGGTCTCTGTTGGCTCACAACAGTAGCATCCGAGACAATTCTCAGTAATTCTAGAGCACCATAGAACATATTAAAAACACCATTCTATTAAATTTTTTTAAAAATAGGATATAATTGTTGAATTACATAAACATTTAACTATTTTATTTTATTTAAATAATAAGTAACATGAGTTAGAGGATATGAGTTTGAATCTTGTCTCCTTCATTTACTGGCTTTATTTTCCTGGACTAGTCACTTAAAGAGAGCCTCATTTTCTTCACCTGTAAAATGATGAAAATATCACCTATTGCAGGAATGTTGGGCAGATCACATGAGACATTGTACATGGAAGCACCTAACATAAAACAGATGCTTAATAAATGTTCTAAGCTATACAATGTAGCATGAGAAGATAGGGAGATGTTGACAAGGAGAGAACCAGAAGATTCCCCTCCAACTGCTCAGAGAGTTGCTGAGCCCATTATACACATTTATGAACTCTGCAAACTCTAACATGGTAAAATGTCAACTTGATTCTAGTGAAGTGACCCTTTAGGATAAAAATTAGGGGGTGAAGTTTTTTGGGAAGCAGGGGGTGAATATCAAGGCAACAGTGTTTGGTATAGAGGACAAGAAAAGCCTCTCTTAAAAAGTAAATTTCAATACTGGTGAGTAGTTGAGTATACTCAATTGAGTCACCTCCTTGGGGCTTTAGCTGAAGGTAAATGCTGTTACCGAAGGACAGACCTGGTCCCTCCCATCTGAGAGGATTTTACACATCCAGAAAAGCAAGGGTTGTTCTCTGGCACTCTATTTTCTTTCACCCTAAATCATGTCAACTCTGTGACTTGTGGAAGTAGCTTGTCATTGAGTTGGGATCTGAAGGATATAGGAAGAACTAGGATACTATCATGGATAAAGATAAAAGGTTATCCACTCCCCAATGAAACAATGGGATCCTAACAACCCAAAGGTCTGAACTTTGAGGCTCTAAGTCAAACTAGGATCAGTAGCAGGGCCATTCTCTGGGTGTTAGCACCTACCTGTTGGGCCAGCTTTGCAGCTGCTGCGGCCAAACCTGTCTCAATGGAAGCAACTCGGGTCCCCTCGCGCACAGGACGGTCTTGCTTCGGTAGGGTTGGGGTCACACGGGCTGCAGAGGAAGTAGGATAAAGAATGCCAACCATATTTTCCACCTCTGAGCCCCCCAAAGATGACCTCATTGGTTTTCCTGCTTCCTATCAGGTAAGAAGCTAATTCGCAAATACCTAAAGTGCTTTAAGCACATACTTATAAAAGGATAAAAGTTAACTTCCCTGAATTGGCATTTAAGGTAGTCCATGTTTTGCTCCTGGCCTATCTTCCTCACCAACCTTATTTCCACATCCATATTCTCAGCTTCTCCAGACAAAATGGCTTCCTTATTATACCTTCAGAATATGTACAGCTCATCCTCTCTCCCTTCATCCTCACCATCCACACTATCTGGAGTATCCTCTTCTCTTTTGTCCACCTCTTCAAAACCTGCCCATCCTTCAAAGGTAAGCTGAAATCAACCTTCTATGCAAACCTCTAGGACTTCTCTGGCTCACGCTGACCTCTCCCTCCCCTGAACTTATAATATATACAAGTCACTTAATACATAGCACATATTATCTTGCTTCATTCTCTAATGTTGATGTGTGTTGTTTTATCTACCAATCTGGCTATGAGCTCTTGAAGATCATCTTCTTGTATAATCCTTTTATAATGCCTTAACAATCTTGCATCAAAAAATAGTTACTCATCCCACTTTTACATAGGAAGTGAATTTCAGTATAACCAAACAGCCCTAGATGAAAGCTTTTCTTTACAGAAGAATGCCAGCTAATAAATGTAGAAGGAATGACAGGATTAGAAAATCATAGGTTTGCAAGCCCTAATGAAAAAACTGATTCTAGGGCACTGGATAGTCACATAGTATCGAAGTACTGCCTCACTGATTACTTGCTAGTCAAGAAGAAGAAACCAACTTGACAAGGGTGAGATGAGGAAATCCCCCCTTAACTAAGTATTAACCTACTGTCACTAATAGTGAGACAACTTCATATATCTCCTGATGCAATGCGACAGGAAATTCACAGCATTATTTGGGAAGTAGTTTTGTCAAAGATCTAAAATCAAGTAAGCAGTTCTTATTACTTCCAGTTTTTAGAAAACACAGAGATAAAAGAACAAGTTAAATGACACCATGAGAAAACAGACATTCCAAGATAACTGGCCTGGTTTCATTAAAAAAACAATGTCACATGGAAGAAAACAAATCTAGAAGGTGGAATGTGCTACAGGACAATCATACCAGTTTTTTTACAACAAATCAAAAGCATAAAACAAAAAGGTGGGAATGCTCTAGATTAAGAGTGACTTAAAAAGCATGACAGACAAATGCCGCATGGACACTCTTTGGATCCTGATTTAAACAAATCCACTGTAAAATTATTTTTAGTTAGACAACTGAGGAAATTTAATTATGGACTTAGTACTAGATAACATCAAGATTAATATTAAATTATTATTTTGTTAAGTTTGATAACAGGACTGTGGTTATGTGAGAAAATGTCCATATTTTTTAGAGATGCATACAAGTATGTAGAAGATGGAATGACACAGTATCTGGGATTTGCTGTAAAGCATAGACAATTTTTTTAAAAAAGAAGTTACTGATGAAACAAATATGGCAAAATCTTGATAACTGTTGAATCTCAGTGATGGGTGTACGATAATTCATTGCACTATTCTATTTTTAATTAAAGAAAAAAAGCAATGTTACAAAAAAAAAAAAAAAGAGGTGGTGGTGGTACTGACCTAGATTTAAAGATTCCTTGGTCGGTTAGCTATTATTATTACAAAGGAGACTTTCCGTATAAACGTGCGGATTCTAGAACAGGCAGTTCAGGAGGTTGAAGTCTTTTCTTTAACAGTGAATTTTTTTGTTTATAAAATGATCTAAAGCAAATCTAGCAAAAATGTTAATGCTCAATTTTTGGTTATGAATTCATCAGTATATTTTCTATTGTTCTCTATAGTTTTGTAAGTGCAGTGGTTTTAAAACAAGACCCAGGTTCTATTAATAGGTGGAACCTATGTTCCCTCCTGCTGAATCTCAGCAGGCTCATTTATAGCCTATAGTATGTGGTGAAAGTGATACTCCAAAACTTCTGAGGCTATGTCAGAAAAGGCAATTTCAGTTTCTACATTGCTTGTTGGAGCACTAACACTTAGAGCCCTGAGCAACTATGTAAGAAGTATGATTGCCTTGAGGTCACCAGGCAGTGAGGAAGCTAGACACATGGAGAGGCTACATGGTGGCACTCTGCTTGGCACTTCTAGTGTCTGAGTCCTCCCAGCTCAGGCACCAGATATGTGAGTTAACAAGACTTCAGATGATTAAAACTTCTGGCCATTAAGTGACCCCCAGCCTTCAAATATTCCCAGCTGAAACCTTAGACAAAATAGAGTAGAGATAAGTTGCTCTCATTGTGCCTTTTCCAAATTCCTGACCTATACATTATATGGGCAAGTTGATGTTTCAAGTTGAAAACAACCTTTTTGTTTGAACCTGATTTTGGGGAAAAGAGACTATAAAAGAAATTGTGGGAGTGACGTCAGAAGCGTTGTGGCATGAGGGATCTCCCCTGATCTCTTCCCTTCAAATTACAACAAGCTGAATACCTACAATCCAACAAATAACACCCGACCCACACACAAGCATGTCTGAGAGATCTGCGCATCAAGGAATCTAAGGGTGGGCCAATCGCGTGAGACAGGGTGGTGGAAAGGGAGAGAGGATCAAAGACAGACAGGCAAAAGGCAGCTGGAGCTCCATGCAGGTTGAGGGGGAGGGAGGAATTATGAGGCTTTTTTTTTTTTTTCTCTTTGAAGCTCTAAACAGTCCTGCCTGAGTAGTCAGCATATTCCATGCAACAGAGCCAAGAACAGGGCAGAAACCTAGTGCGGAGGGGCACCAGCTTTGTCTTAGCAACTGCCATTGATTGCTAGGCAGAAAGCTGAGTCATGGAATCTGGCCCCCTCCCTTTACCATCCCAGTTGCGCCCTCCCCACCACCATACCCTCCCAGAGCCCCAGGGGAATTTGCAGCAACCAGAACTGAAATACACACTGCAGTCTCACAGTGACAGAGGCAGAGCTATAGAAGCAAGGCAGCTGAAGCTTGAAGGCCAGTATTACTGGAAGGAAAACAGCCATACACAACGCTGGCCTCCCCCAATTCACTACACCCCCACCCAGTCAGGCTGATTCGGAAGGAAGCAAAACAGCACTGCATCTGACTGTTGGCACAGTACAGGGACTTTAGGGCCTTTTCAGAGGCTCAGACACCCATTGCCCTTCACATTCAACCACAGGGATGGAGCCCTGAAACTAAGGCAACCTGATCATAGAGGAGATACACACCTCTCCAGAGAATAAAGGGCATTTTCAACCTCAAAGCAGACATCCAGGAGGCTTGGGCAGTTCTGGAGGATTGGGCACCACTTACTGGAAATCAAGAGAAAAACTTCTTCTTACCAACCTGCTAAAGAGAGATCACTATATAATAAATTTTCTTTTTAAAGCAGAGTACATTCCCATTAATGCCTAGGCAGAAAAATAGTCCATGAAATATCACTAACAACCAAGGTGACAAGGTAGCTCAGAAAGAAAATGAAAAATCTCCAGAAAATAAACTTAAAGATATAGAAATATGCAATTTCAATGACAGAGAATTCAAGATTGCAGTTCTGAAAAACTCAACAAGATGCAAGAAAATTCTCATTAACAGTTCAAAGAACTTAGAAAAAAAATCAACAAACAACAGGAATACTGTACCAAAGCGATTTAAACTCTAAAAAAGAACCAAATAGAACTTCTGCAGATGAAGAACTTATTAAAAGAGATGAAGAATAAAATAGCAAGCTTAGGAAATATTGCTGACCAGATGGAGGAAAGAATTAGTGATATTGAAGATAGAAATTTAGAAATGACACAGATGGAAGAAGAGAGAGAATTGAGAGTGAAAAAAATGAAAGAACTTTTACAAGAACTATCTGACACCATCAGGAAATACAACATAAGAATAATGGATATACCAGAAGGAGAAGATAGGGAGAAGGGAACAGAGAGCCTATTCAAACAAATAGTCAAAAAGAACTTTCCAAACTGGTGGAAAGAACTGGATTCTCAAATCCAAGAAATAAACAGAACACCTAATTATCTTAATTCAAAAAGACCTTCTCCAAGGCACATTATATTAAAACTGTCAAAAATTAATGACTAAGAAAGGATTCTCAAGGTAGCAAGGGAAAAGATGATAACCTATAAAGGAAAACCCATTAGATTACCATCAAATTTTTCAGCAGAAATGCTACAAGCTAGGAGGGAGTGGAATCAAATATTTAAACTATAAAAAGAGAGAAATTACCAGACAAAATAATATATCCAGCAAAGTTCTCCTATCTATATAAAGGAGAAATAAAGACCTTTTCAAACATACAGATGCTGAGGGAATTTTCCACCACAAGGCCTACATTACAAGAACTACTAAGAGGATCATTCTACTTGAAATAAAAGGACAAAAAATATGTAACTATGAAAAAGATGACTAACAGGGAGACAGAAACAGGAAAGTGCAAACCCTTATTAAGAACAAGATATCATCATAAGCTTATATATTACATAATAGTTAAAGGTAAAAAAAACACTTTAAAAAGAGAAGACAACAGATACTGCGACCTAGAAATGAACATACAGCATAAATAGGGATAATTTGATTAAAAAAAAATGGAACAGGGAGGGAATAAAGATCTGAATTAGCAAAGAGGAATGGAGATAAGGCGCATGTAGAAGAAAAAGGACTACTGTGTGTGTGTGTGTGTATACATTTACATATGTATATGTATGTGTGTGTGTATATACACACACACACACACACACACACACTATCCTTTACATAAAATTAATGGTAACCATACACAAAAAATCCAGAACCGAGACACATAACATAAAATAGGAGGGAACAGAGGAAAAAACCACAAAATACCACCCTCCCCCCAAAAAAAATGACAGAAGAAACAAAAGGACAGAAAAACAATGGAGATACCAAGCTACTAGAAAAAAGATAAAATGGCTATAGGAAAACCTCAGATATCAATAATCACCCTAAATGTAAATGGACTGAACTCACCAATCAAAAGGCACAGAGTAGCAGATTGGGTTAAAAAATAAAAACCCAACCATATTCTGCCTTCAAAAGACACATCTCACTAACAGGGACAAAAAGAGACTCAAAGTGAAAGGGTGGAAAACAATACTCCAAGCAAATGGCATCCAGAGAAAAGTGGGTGTAGCCATACTTATATCTGACAAAATAGACTTCAAGATAAAAAAACATAACAAGAGACAAAGAAGGACTTTCACAATGATAAAGCAGACCATACATCAAAAAGACATAACACTTATCATGTCCTTATAAGAGACAGAAGGGAAAAATACAGATACACATGAAGAGAAGGCAATGTGAAGATGGAGTAGAGAGAGATATGAAGATGCTGGCCTTGAAGACCAAAGTAATGTGCCCGCACAAACTGAGTGTGGTGGCCACCAGAAGCTGGAAGGGGAAAGAAATGGATTCTTCCCTAGAGCCTCCAGGGGAAGCATGGCCCTGCTGACACTTTGATATCAGTGTAGTGATACTGATTTGGTTTTCTGGCTTCCAGAACTGTGGGAGAATATTTAGGATAGAATAGTAAGAATACTTAGATACAACAGCTTTTTAGAGGTTAAAATCTAATGTTAAGCTACCAATTCATATTGATCTGAAATGAAGGGAACTAAAATTTTGCTATGCTGAAACTGCTTTGGGAGATATAGATTTTCAGGTGTTTATTAAAAAAAAAGATTCAGAAAAAACCTTTGACCCTCATCCCTTTCTTGTGCAAGAGAATCAGAGACAGAAACCTGCTTCAGGAAGGAATCTTAGAATGCTACCTCGGCCTAAATTGAATTAAGTATAGTAAACAAGAGGACATAAGGCTGGTGCCTATTAGCAAGAAACACCCTGTGACCCATTGTTTGAGTTACCACGCAAGAATGTTCCTGCCATGTATGTTGTACTCTTCTTCAACTACCTATAAATTGCTCACTCTCACTTCTGAAATCTAACACTCCTTCCACGCTTTTCTCCAATGTCTTATATACCCAATATTGTTGCCTCACTGTCACTGGAATTTTCATGCTTATATGAATGCCCTGAGAACATATATTAAAATTCTGATTTTCTTCTGTTAAAAAAAAAAAAAGACATAACACTTATCAACATATATGCTCCCAACTAGGGAGCACCAAAATATATAAAGCAACTAGTAACAAAACTAAAGGAGAAACTGACAAAAACACAATTATAGTAAGGGACCTAAACACCCCACTGACAGGTATGGATAGATCATCCAAACAAAATCAAAAGGAAATATCAACTTGAATGACACATTAGACTAATTGGACATAATCGACATTTACAGAGCCCTTCGTCCCAAAACATCAGATTATACATTTTTCTCTAATGCCCATGGAACATTCCCAGAGACAGAACATACACTGAGACAAAAAATAAGCCTCAACAAATTTAAGAAGACTGAAATCATTCCAAGAATATTTTCTGCTCATAATGCTTTGAAACTGGAGATCAACTGTAAAAAAGAATGCAAGAAGAACCACAAATATATGGAGATTAAACAATATGCTGCTAAAGAAAAACTGGATCACAGAAGAAATAAAAGGAAAGATCAAGACATACATAGAAACAAACAAGAATGAAAGTATAACATATCAAAACTTTTGGGATGCAGCAAAAGCGGTAATAAGAGGAAAGTTCATATCATTACAGGCTCATCCAAAGAAATAAGAAAAATGCCAAATATACAACCTAACACTACATGTTAAAAAAATAGAGAAAGAAGAACAAATGAAGCCTAATGTCAGCAGATGGAAGCAAATAAAAATTAGAGCAGAATTAAATGAAATTGAGAGGAGACAATAGAAAAAAATCAATGCAACAAACATGTGGTTCTTTGAGAAGATCAAAAAAACTGACAAAACCCTGGCTAGACTCATTAAGGAAAAAAAAAGATACAAACAAAATAAGAAATCAAAAGAAATTACGACATATACCACTGATATACAAAGCTTCATACAAGAATACTATGAAAGATTATATACCACCAAATTCAATAACCAATAAGAAATGGACAAATTCTTAGAAATATACAACCTTCCTAAACTGAATCATGAAGAAGTGGAAAATCTAAATGGACCAATCAGCAGTATGGAAATTGAAACAATTATCAAAAACCTCACAAAAAGTAAAAGTCCAGGACCAGATGGCTTAACTAGTGAATTCTCCCAAATATTCAAAGATGATTTAATTCCTGTTCTCAAACTTTTCCAAAAAATTGAAGAGGCAATACTTCCTAACTCATTGTATGAGGCCAACATTACCCTGATACCAAAACCCGGTAAGGATAACACAAAAAAAGAAAACTATAGACCAATATCTATGGTGAACACAGATCCAAAAATCTTAAAATACTAGCAAATCGAATACAACAATACATTAAAAAGATTATATATCATGATCAAGTGGGGTTTATTCCAGGGCTGCAAGGATGGTTCGACATATGCAAATTGATCGATGTGATACACCACATAAACAAAATAAAGGATAAAATTCATATGATCATATCAAGAGATGCACAGAAAGCATTTGACAAGATACAGCATCCACATGATTAAAACACTTAATAATAAAATGGGGATGAAAGGAAAGTACCTCAACACAATAAAAGCTATATACAACAGACCCTCAGCTAATATCATACATAATAGTAAAAAACTAAATGCCTTCCTTGTAAGATCAGGAACAAGACAAGGCTGTCTGCTCTTACCACTCTTATTCAATATAGTGCTGGATATCCTGGCTTCAGCAATCGGGCAAGAGAAAGAAATAAAAGGAATCCAAACTGGGAATGAATGGATCAAATTGTCACTTTTTGCAGATGACATGATTCTCTATATAGAAAACCCTAAGACTCTACCAAAAAACTATTAGAAACAATAAACAAAAAAACCATTAGAAACAATAAACAAGTAAAGTTGCAGGATACAAAATCAATGTACAAAAATCCATAGCATTCCTATATACTAACAATGAAATTTCAGAAAAAGAAATAAACAACAATTCCTTTTGCAATTGTAAAAAGAATAAAATACCTAGAAGAAACTTAAGAAAGCATGTGAAAGACCTATACACTGAAAACTATGACATTATTAAAAGAAACTGAGGAAGATGCAAAGAAATGGAAAGATATTCCATATCCATGGATAGGAAGAATCAACATAGTTAAAATGGCCATATTATCCAAAGCAGTATACAGGTTTAACGCAACCCCCATCAAAATCCCAAAAGCATTTTTAAAATAAACAGAACAAAAAAATCATCAGATCTGTATGGAAGTGCAAAAGACCCCAATAGACAAAGAAATTCTGAGAAAAAAAGAACAAGGCCAGAGGTATCACTCTGCCTGACTTCAAATTAAACTACAAAGTGACAATAATCAAAACACACAGACCAATAGAACAGAACTGAGAGCCTAGAAATAAACTGCCATATATATATGGCAAAATAAATTTCCAAAAAGGAGCCAAAAAATATACGATGGAGGAAAGAAAGCCTTTTCAATAAATGGTGAGGAAAAATTGGAAAGCCACATGCAAAAGAATGAAACTAGACTACTATCTGTCACCATACACCAATATTAACTCAAAATGGATCAAAGAACTAAAATATGAGACCTAAGTCAATAAATTGCATAAAACGAAGCATAAGTACTAAACTCATGGACTTTGGTTTTTGAGAGGATATTATGAATTTGACCTCAAAGGCAAGGGAAAGTAAAAGCAAAAATAAATGAACAGGACTATACTAAACTATAAAGCTTCTGCACAGCAAAAGAAACCATCAACAAAATAGACACAGCCACCTGAATGGGAGAATATATTTGCAAACAACATCTATGATAAGGGCTTAAGATCCAAAATATACAAAGAACTCATACAACTCAACAATTAAAACAAAAAATCCAACTAAAAAATGGGCAGTGAACATGAGCAGACACTTTTCCCAGGAAGACATAGATGGCCAACAGACATGAAAAGAATGCTTAATTTCACTAGCTATTAGGGAAATGCAAATCAAACCACTATGAGATACCACCTCACACCTGTGATAGTGACTATCATCAACAGGACAAGTAATAACAAGTGTTGGAGAGGTTGTGGGGAAAAAGGATCTCTCAAACACTGCTGGCGGGAATGTAAATTGATACAGCCACTATAGAAAACAGTATGAAAGTTCCTCAAAAAACTTAGCATATAATTACCATATGACCCAGCAATTCCTTTTCTGAGTATTCACCCAAAACCTTGAAAATATTTATCTGCAAAGATATACGAACCCTGGACTTTGCAGAAACATGGCAGAGTGAGAGATGTCCCAGATCTCTCCCCTTGAAACAACAATGAGCTGAACATCTAAAACTCAACAAAAACACCCAAACTGCACACCAGCACATCTGAGCGTGGGATCTATGCATAAGAGCTACCACAGGTCACAACCCGAGGTGTTGGGGCGTGGACTGGGAGAAATAAAGAAAATGCCCATCGCAGCCTCTGAAACTCCCTGCAGGAGGAAGGGGAGGGGAGAAGGTGCGGCGACTTCCCTCAACAGCCCTGCCTGGGAGTGCTGTGAGTTCCATGCAGCCGGCAGCAGGGACAAGTCATCAGGACAGAAAGCAGAGAAGCAAGACGGGACCACAGAGAAACAACAGTTGATTTTTACCGGCTGGGGTTGTAATCGAGACTGAGCCACAGACCCCAACACCCAACCAAGAGGGCCCCTCCCCAGATACTCTCCTAGACCAATCATAGAGGAGCCTCAAGGGAATCTGAGCAAGCACTGCCAAGACTGTCACTGACACTGACATGGACTGAAACTGAGAGTAGCGAGCATGAATAAATATCTACAAGAAAATAAAAATGGCATTATTAAGGCTTTATATAAAGCAGGAATCCAAAAGGCTTAGACGCCACCTACTGGAAACCAAAAGAAAAGTGTCTTCTTTGCAACAAGCTAAAGAAAGACCTTTATATAATAAATCTTTCTGGAAAAACAGCAGAATAAATGTCTATTAATGCCCAGGCGGAGAAATAGTCCATTAAACACCATGAACAACCAAGGTGACAAGGCATCTCAGAAAGAAAGAGAAAAATCTCCAGAAAATAAGCTTACAGACATAGAAATATGTGACTTACCTAACAGAGAATTCAAGATGGTACCTGTGAAAAAACACAATGAGATCCAAAACAAGTCAAACAAACAATTTCAGGAATTGAAAAAAACACATAGATGAGCAGAGCAAGGAGACTGAAACCCTCAAAAAGAACAGAATAGATATTCTGGAGAAAAAAAAAACACACTGGAAGAGTTGAAAAATGAAATAGCAATTTTGGGAAATAGAGTCGAACAAATGGAGGAAAGGATCAGTGATATCGAAGACAAAAATCTAGAAATAAATCAGAAGGAAGAAGAGAGAAACTGAAGAATGAAAAATAATGAGAGAGAAATACAAGAACTAGCTGATACCATCAAGAGAGGAAACATAAGAATAATGGGCATTATCGAAAGCGAGGAAAAGGAACAGGGACTAGAAAGCATTTTCAGACAAATAGTGGATGAGAATTTCCCAAATCTAAGGAACGAGCTGGAGCTTGGAATTCAAGAAGTCAACAGAACAACCAATCATCTCAACCCAAAAAGGCCTTCACCAAGACAGATTGAATTAAAGTTATCAAAAATCAATGACAAAGATTTCTCAAGGAAGCCAGAGAGAAAAAAACGGTAACTTATAAAGATAAAGCCATTAGATTATGCTCGGACTTCTCAGTGCAAACTTTATAAGCCAGAAAAGAATGAAATCAAATATTTAAACTATTAAGTGAAAGGAACTTCCAGCCTAGAATAATGTATCCAGCTAAGCTCTCCTTTAGATATGAAGGAGAAATTAAGACTTTTCCAGATATACAAAAATTGACAGAATTCTCCATTGTGAGGACTGCATTTATTGCACTACAGGAAATATTGAAAGGGGTCAGCTCACCTAAAACAAAATGAAAAAAAATACATAATTAGTAGTAAAGTGACTATTAGGCAAATAGAAGCAGAGGAGTGCAAACCTTACTAAGAACAGGGCATTATAAGGTTAAATAATAAGAAGGGAATTGTTATAACAAGATAGTAATGAGCATTCAGCATACATAGGAATAAAGTAAGATAACAATGACTGAAAAGGGGAGGATTCAAAGATCCAAATTCATAAAGAGGAATGGAGATCAGACACGCGCACAAGAAAATGGACGACTGTATATATATATATAACTATCCTTTACATATTCGTAATGGTAGCCACACACCAAAGATTCAGAACTAAAGTATATAATATAAAACAAGAAGAAAGAGAGGCAAAAGCCACAAAAGCCAACCAAAATAAAGAAAACAGAAAGAAAACAAGGAAGCGATGGAAACACCGAGCTACCAGAAAGCAAAAGATAAAATGGCTATAAGAAGACCTCATATTTCAATAATCACCCTAAATGTAAATGGACTGAACTCACCAATAAGAAAGCAGAGTTGCAGAATGGATCACAAAAGAAAACCCAACCATATGCTGCCTCCAGGAGACACATCTCAGCTCCAAAGACAAACATAGGCTCAAAGTGAAAGGGTGGAAAATGATTTTTCAAGCAAATGGCATTCAGAGAAAAGTGGGAGTAGCAGTACTAATATCAAACAAAAGAGACTTCAAAATAAAAAAGGTAAAGAAAGATATGGAGGGACATTTCATAATGATAAAGGGAATCATGCACCAAGAAGACATAACACTTATTAATATCTATGCTCCCAATCAGGGAGCCCAGAAATATGTAAAGCAATTATTAACAGAACTAAAGGAAGAAGCAGACCAAAACACTAACATCGTAGGGGACCTAACTACCCCACTGTCGGATATGGACAGATCATCCAAAAAGAAAAATCCTTAAATGACACATTAGACCAACTGAACATAACTGATATTTATAGAGCCTTTCATTCCAAAACAGCTGCTTATAAATTCTTCTCTAGTGCACATGGAACATTCTCAAGGATTGACCACATGCTAGGACACAGAGATACCTCAACAAATATAAGAGAGTTGAAATCAAACCAATCATTCTCTGATCATAATGCTTTGACTCGAGATCAACTGCAGAAAGAAATCAAGAAGAACTACAAATACATGGAGATTAAACAACATGCTACTGAAGAATAACTGGGTCAGAGAAGAAATAAAAAGAGATCAAGTGATACATAGAAACGAATGATAATGATAGTACAACATATCAAAACTTTTGGGACAGTTCATATCATTACAGGCCTATCTCCAAAAACTAGAACATGCCCAAATGAACAACCTAATGCTTCATCTTAAAAAACTAGAAAAGAACAAATGAAGCCTAAAGGTCAGCAGAAGGAAAGAAATAATCAAAATTAGAGCAGAAATAAATGAAATTGAAAACAAAAAAAAAAACAATAGAAAAAATAAATGCAACAAAGAGCTGGTTCGTTGAGAAGAGGGGAGAGGGTGGAGGAGGAGGGGGGAGGTAGACGGGGTAAATGGGGTCAAATATAGGGGGGTAAGGGGAGGGTGAAGTGGGTAAGTTGGATCAAATATATGGTAGCTGAAGGAAACTGGACTTTGGGTGGTAAATACACAATAGAATACACAGATGTCAAATTATAATGTACAGCTGAAACCTATATAATTGTATTAACCAATGTTACCCCAATAAACTTAATTAAAAAAAGAAATAATATTATGAAAAAAAGATATATGAACCCCTATTTTCTCTGCAGCATTATTCATGGTTTCCAAGACATGGAAACAACCAAAGTGCCCTTCAATAGATGATTATATAAGGAAGATGTGGTACATATATTCAATGGACTATTACTCAGCAATAAGAAAAGATGAAATACTGCCATTTGTGATAACATAGATGGATCTTGAGATTATCATGGTAAGTGAAATAAGTCAGACAATAATAGTTGAAAACCATATGATTTCACTCATATGTGGAATATAAAACTAAAGGGAACAAACAATCATAACAAACAAACAGAGACTCATGGACATGGGCAGTAGATTAGTGGTTACCAGAGGGAAGCGGGGAGAGAGGAGGTAGATAAGGGTAATGAGTGTCAAATATTTGATGACGGAAGGAATTCAAATTTGGGTGATGAACACACAATGCGGTATACATATGATACATTATTGAATTGTACACTTGAAACCTATTTGATTTTATTTACCAGTGTCACCCCGATAATTTTAATTAAAAAAAGAAATTTTGAACATACAGTTAAGAAAATTTGATTATGGAATTGGTTTTAGAAGATCTTAGGGAATTATTAACTGTTAGTATAACAAAGGTAGTATGGCTACATAGTAGGGTGTCCTTATTCTTAGGAGCTACTTAAATATTAAGGGGTAAAATATCAAGTTATGACAGCTGTCCATTACTCTGAAGTGGCTCAGCAAAATCTACAGATAGACAGACAGACATAAATAAATGGATGAAGCAAATACAGCAAAATATTACAACTGTAGGATCTAGGTATTGAGAATATGGGCATTTGTGTACTATCCTTCGACATATATGTATGTTGGAAAATAATAAAAAATTTTAAATAATCAATGAGACTGAGATTATCTTGGTTTGAATAAACAAATTATAAAAGACATTTTTGGTATGACTGGGGGAAATTTTAATAAGGATTTGATATTAAATGATATAGGATATAAATGTTTACTTAGGTGTCATATAATGGTACTATGGTTATGGAAGAAAATGTCATTTTCATAGAGATGCATACTTAACTATTTAGTATGTCATGATGGATGGCATCTGCAAAAATGGCAAAGTTAAGTACCTCCAACAGTTCATTCCTGAATTAAAAAGCAAAGAAAAAACTAGCAAAAATGTCAGAATAAACATTTTCAGAACTCTGGAACTTAACCAAAGGCTTACAACAATCTAAAACGCATTTATTTAAAAGAAAGAGCTATATCTTAGTAAGAGCAGTGAGCTTTGTGGAATTTTAACTTGCCTTAGACCCATCCAGATCTCCTCAGCCCATCAGTGGCCTTGAAAAATAATAGCCCACATTCCCAGTGATGTAGGGAACAGAATGGAGCTGGAGCCTAGTGCCACAAAGCTTCTCCCCACGGGGCATTTATCAAAAATATTTAAAGGCAAATGCTTAATGTCCCAGTTGCTTAAGGTGATGGATAACAGTTGTAGCAAATAACAGACTAACCAACCCAAAAGCTTAAAAGGAAAAGCTGAGGAATGAGCTATCCACCAGGGATTAGAAAAGCTCCCCATATTTATGGAAATCCAGAAGGCCATAAGCATGCATAGGGTCTATGTGCATGATCAGAAAAGACTTGAGAAAACCCTAAGCACTCACTTCTGGCTGACATTGAGGTTCTACAAAGCAGGAATTGAATCCTAAGGCAGAGTTGTAAAGTGCCTCCTTGAGTGTTGAAGGCATGTACCAACATGCACATAGAGCCCCTTGTCAAGCACTGAGAAATTTACTGGTTCCAGGCATTTAAGGAAATCTCTGTCCAATCATTAGCTGACCACTAAACTGAGTAGATACTTCAGTGTCCATGAATAAAAATAATACATATTTTAATGCCTTTTCTAAACTAATCATAAACAAAAAAATAACCGCCAAGTAGCAACAAAACCCTAGGGAATAGAGTGGGGAGTATCTGATTTCTAGAGCTGCCAAATTATTTAAAATGTTCACTTTTCAACAGAATACTGGAAGATATGCAAAGAAATAAGAAAGTGTAGCCATACACAGGAAAAAAGTAACCAATAAACACTGTACCCGACTTTGCAAATAAAACTGGACATATTAGACAAGGACTTTATACCAGCTATCTCAAACATGTTTAAAGAGCTAAAGGAGACCATGTATAAAGACCTAAGCAATACTATGAACAATTATATGCCAACAAATTGGACAATCTAGAAGAAATAAATAAATTCCTAGAAACATACAATCTTATAAACAGAGTCAAGAAGAAACCAGAAACTCTGAAGCAACTGATGACTACTAATGAAATCTAATTGGTAATCAAAAAGCTCCCAACAAACAAAAATCCTGAACTGGACTTCACAGGTGAATTTTCCTAACCATTCAAAGAAGAATTAACATCTATTCTTCTAAAACTTATCAAAAAATTCAAGAGGAGGGAAGGCTCTCATGCTCATTTTATAAGGCCACCATCACCAATTCCAAAACGAGACAAAGACATTGCAAAAACAGAAAATTATAGGCTGTTATCCCTAATGGACATAAATGCAAAAATCTTCAACAAAGTATTAGCAAACCAAGTTTAGCGATATATTAAAAAAGACCATACACCATGATCAAGTTGGATTTACTCCTTGGATACAAGGTTGGACCAATATTCATAAATCAATTAATGTGATACACTAAATAAAAAATTGAAGGATAAAAATGAAATAATCATATCAATAGATGTATGAAAAGCATTTGACGAAACCAGCATACATTTATGATAAAAACTCTCAGCAACATGTGCACAGAGGGAAAATACCCGAACATAACAAAGGCCATATAAGACAAACACACAGCTAACTTCATACACAATGGGGAAAAGCTAAAAGCATTTTCTTTAAGGTCAGGAACAAGACAAAGATGTCCACTTTCACCATTTTAATAAAGATAGTATCAGAACTCCTAGCCACAGCAATCAGATGAGCAAGAGAAATAAAAGCCATCTAAATTGGAAAGGAAGATGTAAAACTGTCATTATTTGCAGATGATATGTAACTATATAAAGAGAGCTCTAAAGATTCCATCCCCCTAAATAAAAACTGTTAGAACTGATAAATCCAGTAAAGTAGCAGGATACAAAATTAATATTCAGAAATTGGTTGCATTTCTATACACCAATAATGAACTATCAGAAAAAGAAATTAAAATTATAAGTCACTGAAAAAAGAAACTGAAGAGGATACAAATAAATGGAAGCACATACAGTGCTCATGGATAGGAAGAATTAACATTGTTAAAATGTCCATACTATCCAACACAATCTACAGATTCAATTCAATCCCTATCAAAAAGCAATGGCATTTTTCAAAGAATGAAAACAAAAAATCCTAAAATTTATATAGAACCATAAAAGACCCCGACTAGCTACAGCAATCTTGAAAAAGAAGAATAAAGTTGGAAGTATCACACTACCTGATATCAAACTATACTACAAGGCTATAGTAATCAAAACAGCATGGTACTGGCATAAAAGCAGACACAAATATCAATGGAACAGAATAAAGAGCCCAGAAATAAGCACATGTCCATATGGTCATTTAACCTATGACGAAGGAGGCAAGAATATACAGTGGGGTAAAGACAGTCTCTTCAATAAATCACGTTTGGGAAAACTGGACAGATACACGCAAAAAAATGAAACTAGACCACCTTCTTACACCATATATAAGAAATTAACTCAAAATGGATTAAAGACAAATATAAAACCTGAAACCATAAAACTCTTAGAAGAAAACATATGCAGTAAACTCTTTCACACTGCTCTTAGTAATATTTTTTCTCATATATCTCCTCAGGCAAGGGAAACAAAAGAAAAAAATAAACAAATGGGACTACATCAAATTAAAAAGTTTTTGCACAGCAAAAGAAACCATCAACAAATTGAAAAGATGACCTACTGAATGGGAGAAGATATTTGCCAATGATACATCTGATTAGGGGTTAATATTCAAAACTTACAAAGAACTCATACAACTCAACGCCAAAAAAACAAACAATTCAATTAAAGAATGGGTAGAAGACCTGAATAGGCTTTTCTCTAAAGAGGATATATGAATGGCCAAGAGACATATGAAAAGATGTTCAAGGTCACTAATCATCAAAGAAATGCAAGCTAAAACCACAATGAGATATCACCGCACAGCTGTCAGAATGGCCATCATCAATAAATCAACAAACGACAGGTGTTGGAGAGGATGTAGAGAAAAGGGAACCCTCATGCACTCTTGGTAGGATTGCAAATTGGTGCACCCATTATGGAAATCTGTTTGAAATTTCCTCAAAAAATTAAAAGTAGAACTACCTTATGACCCAGCAATTTTTCTTCTGGGTATTTATTCGAAAAAAACCCCCACAAAACTAATTAAAAAAGATATATGCACCCCTATGTTCACTGCTGAGCTATTTTCAATAGCCAAGATATGGAAGGAACTTAAGTGCCCATCAATAGACAAGTGGATAAAGAAGTGGTACACATATACAGTGGAATGTTACTCGGTCATAAAAATAATGAAATCTTATCATTTGCTACTACATGGATGGACATAGAGGGTATTGTACTAAGTGAAATAAGTCAGAGAAAGACAATTACCACATGACCTCACTTATATGCAGAATCTAAAGAACAAAATAAACAAAAATAGAAACAGATTCATAGATATGCAGAACAAACTGATAGTTTCTAGATGGGAATGGGGTTAGGTGAAAAAGGTGAAGAGATTAAGAAGTACAAATCAGTAGTTACAAAATAGCCAAGGGGATGTAAGGTACAGCATAGGGAATACAGTCAATAAAACTGTAAAACTACATATAATGCTAGGTGGTTACTAGACTACTCAGGGGGATCACTTCTTAAATTATATAAATGTCTAACCACTATGCTGTATACCTGAAAGTAACATAAATAACACTGAATGTCAATTATAATTGAAAAAATAATAAAATAAAATATGAGAATGATGTTTTACCAAATAGAGAATACCAATACAGAAATAAGAAGGATCCAAATAGATATGTTAAGAGTTGAAAAGTAAAATAACTGAAATAAAAATTTCACTAGAGGGTTTCAACAGATTTGAGCAAAAAGAAGGAAGAATTAGTGACCTTAAAAGATAGGTTAATTAAGATTATACAGTCTGATGAACGGAAAGAAAAAAGAATGAGGAAAATGAGCAGAGACAAATGCACCTGTGGGATGCCATGAAATTTACCAACATATGCATATTGGATTTCCGAAAGGAGAAAGTGAAAGGGACAAACTATTTTAAGAAATAATTGCTAAATTTTTTCCAATTTGATGAAAAACATTAATTTATATATCCAAGAAGCTCAACAAACTCCAAGTTGGATAAACTCAGAGATGACACATAATAACCAAAACTACAAAGAGAGGATTTTGAAATCAGTAAGACAGAAGCGACTCATAATATACAAGGGATTGTCAATAAGATTTACAGCTTATTTATCATCAAAAACCAATGAGGATAAAAGGCAGTGGTATTACATATTCAAAGTGCTGGGAAAAAACCCACTGTCAACCAAGAATTCTAAAGCAAGCAAAATGAGTTTATTACTAACAGACCTGCCCTATAAGAAATGCTAAAAGGAGTTCTTCAAGCAAATCAAATCCATATGACTAATGAGCGCTAGTGTAAAGGTAACTAGTAAAGGTAATTACAAAAGAAAGTATAAACATTTTTTTGTTGTATCTAATTTTTTTCACTCCTAAATAAAAAGATAGCTGCATAAAGCAATAATTATAACTCTATGTTCATGGGTACATGGTGTATAAAGATGCAATTTATGACAGTAATAGCATATTGAAGAAAGGGAATGGAACTATATAGGAGCAAAGTTCTTATACACTATTGAAATTGTTGATATTAATCTGAATTAAAATGTTATAAATTAAGATATTAATGTTAATCTCTAGGACAATCACTAAGAAAATAACTCAAATATATATAGAAAAGAAAGGAATAGAACAAGACACTAGAAAATAACTAGACATTAGAAAATAAACACAAAAAAGGGCAGTAATGGAAGAATTGAGGAACAAAAAAGAAATAAGACAGAGAAAACAAACAGAAAAATGGACAATGTAAACCTTACTTTGTCAGTTATTACATTAAGTATAAATGGATTAAATTCTTCAATTTAACTGGCAGAATGGATAAAAATCTATAATCCTACTATATGCTGTTTACAAGACACACTTTGGATTCAAGACACAAATGCATTGAAAATAAAAGGATAGAAAAAGACATACCATGAAGACATTACCCAAATAAGAAACTGAATGGCTATACTAATCAGACAAAATAGATTTTAAGACAAAAGTTGTTACTAGAGATATAGAAGGGACATTTTATAATAATAAAAGCATTAATCTGTCAAGAAGATATAACGGTTATAAAAATATATGCACCTCTGTCTATGGCTACGCCACCCTGAACAAGCCTGATCCCATCCGATCTCAGAAGCTAAGCAGGGTTGGGCCTGGTTAGTACTTGGATGGGAGACCACCTAGGAAGACCGGGTGCTATAGGCATAAAAAATAAAACATAAGGGATTGTAAATTGACAAGGTCCTTGCAATCTATGAGGTCGACTAAGGGTTGCCTCACCTAAACACACACACACACCCCTAACAGAGACCAAAAATACATGAAGGAAAAATTGACTGAACTAAAGGAAGAAACAAATTCAGTTCTCCACTTTCAATAACGGATAGGATAATTAGAAGAACAATAAGGAAATACAGATTCCATATTTCAAACTTCACTAAAAATGCCTTGAAAAAAAGTATGTGCATATATAGCAAAATGTTCATCATTAAATCTGGGTGATAAACATGGGTGTTAAGATACTAACTGCTCTAATTTTGTGTACATATGAAAATTTTCACAAAAAATTTTAACATAAAAAAGGAAAAATGTTTACTATTTTTATTCTTGTAACCACATTAACTTGATTATTGTAGCACTGTAGTATACTTAAATATCTTAAAAGGCTAATTTCTTTTCATTTACTTTTTCTATTCTATGACTCTTTAAACTAATCATACCTGTTTACTCTTCTAAATTAATTTTAGAATGAGTTCCCTACAAAATTCTATTAGTATTTTTAACTGGGATAGTGTTAAACATATACATTTAATTAATGACCCTTTACAACACTCATTCTTTGTAACCAGGCACATGGTATACCTCTATGTATTCATGTCTTCTTTTATGTTCCTCAGCAAAGTTTTAAAGTTTTCTTCATGTAGGTTCCACACCTTAATAATCTTAAGATTATTCATGAGTATTTTATACAATTGTTATTATCAATAGAATTTTTTCCTCTGTGTATTATGGTTATTACCAATATATAACAATTCTTGATTTTTGGATATCTGGTTTATATTCAGTGATTACCCATTTTATTGAATTCTTACATGTTTTAACAGTTTTTCAGTCGATTCTCTTACATTTTCTAATTGTAAGAGAATTCTAATTATGATTTTTTTAATCCTATCATTTCTTTCACTTGTCAAATACTTATTAAATATCTCACATGTGCCAGTCACTATGCAAGGTGCTACACATACAATGAAAGACATAAATAAAAGGATTCCCACCCGTAGGGAGCCTAATATGATAGTTTGTTCTCTTAATTTCTAATAGTTATAGTTTTTATTTCTGCTTCATTCCTAACTTTGCTGTCTGGAACTTCTAGAACAATGCTAAATAATAGCACTGATAATGAATATATTTGTCTTACTACTTATTTTAATAGGAATACCTTTTGTAGAATGTCTCTGTCTTTGTATGGGCCGTGAATACACAATGCGATATATGTATGACTTACTGTTAAACTGTACACTTGAAACTTATTAGATTTTGTTAATGTCACCATAATAAATAATTTTTTTTAATTTAAAAAAATTAAATGAAAAATATAGAGGTGTTAATTATGTGCTCTCTGAACAGAGCAACAATGGATAAGATCAACTTTTTATATAGAAATATTAAGGTTTTTTATGTAGAATGAGGAAAAAGTGCCATAAACAAATTATATACATATGTGAAGGATGACTATTTATTTTCCATATAAAAAAGGCAACTTGAAAAGCTTGAAGAACTACATGGATAAATGGGTAAAGGTCAGAAATAAAATTTACAAAAGAATAAATTTTAATGTTAATATAAACACGTAGGAAATGTTAACTCAAAGAAATGAAAATTAAATTAGTAAGATACTGTTGTTTGCTTGTGAAATACCAAAGGTCAATAAAATATCATGGTGGAGACTGCTTGTTCTCAATCCAGTATCATTTTCCCTTTTCGCTAACTAACGAAAAACATGACTTTGTGGGACAGCAATGTACCTAGCTAAAAACTACATTTCCTGGCCTCTCGGCCATGTGACACAATTTCAGCCAAAGATAATATTCAAAAAAGTGGAACTTTAAAACTCCTTGGGGAGGGGTGATCAGCAGGCCTATTCCTTTTTCCTTTTCCTCTTCCTCCTGACTGTAACTCAGAGCCCTCTGCTGCAAGTAAAGCAGCTATCTTGTGACCCTGAGGGGATAAGCACTAAGGATGCCTCAATAGTTTCTATTACTCACAGAGAAACACTACTCCTAAATGCTGTATGTTTAATGCCTGTAAGGATTTATAAACAAGTACTCTCACACATGGCTGGTGAGAGTGTAAACTAGTACAACCTTTCTGAAAAGCAATTTGGCAATACATATAAAGAGCTTTTAAAACATTCATATTAACAAATTGTATTGGCAAGGGTGTAGGGAAATAGATACTCATTTATTGCTTATGGGAGTGTAAACAATGTCTAAGATGTAGCTGTTAAGTGGGAAAAGTAACATTCATAATAGTGTATAAAGTATGCTTCCAATTGAGTAAAAGAAGACTGAAAAAGAAAAAATATATATGTATTTATTTGCACACATATAAGCTACCTCTGAAAGAATAAACATGAAACTGATAACAGTGGCTGATGCTAGGTGGGAAGTTGGAAGGCTGTGGAACAGGGGTTGGAGAAAGACTTTTCACTGCATACCTATATATCAAGGTAAATAGCGTCATATACTTTGGCCCTTCTAGAGTTTCATGGATATCCGTCCTAAGTAAATAATCAGAGATACAAACACATACAAAGATGTTCACCCCAAATGTTATTACTAAGTGTGAAACACTTTCCAGGACTGGGACTAGGTGAAATGCCCCACATCAAAGGAGAAGTTAGGCAAATTAGGTATATCCATAGAGTAGAATATTTTGTAACCACTAAAATATTATTTATAAACAACGGCATAGAGATATATTTATCTTGTTAACTTTAAAAGCCAGATATATTTATCAGTTTTCAACTTTTACAGTCAACTTATAGTTGATGTAGAGTATTAATCACAAGACAACGTAAATGTTAACAGCCTTGACAATGTAAAAGAAAAAGTGTGCCTCATAGAAGGTTAGAGGAAGAAAAATTAGCAGCACTAATGTCCATATCTTAGAAAATGGGTGATCAAAAGAAACTGACAGAAGCTGATGGAAGGAGAAACAGAAATTAAGTTAATAAATCAAGAAATAAATAGTGTTATAAAACCCTATTATATTGAGTTTTAGAGGTTAACTACCAGAAAAATAAAAACTTGCCTCTCAGGCAAGACATTGTAGGTAGAAAAAGCTGAGGCAGAAGACCATTGCATTTCATCCTAAACTCTTCTATACTATTTGATTTGCTACCAGATATACATATTATTTTGAATAAAGGGCAAAATAATTTTAAAGTAGGATATATGATTGTATACATAATGTGATTTCAACCATAAAAAGAAAAATGCATAAGAGAAAAAGACAAGTAGGAAATATGTCAACACATTAACAACAGTGGCTGCTTCTGGGTGGCAGAATCATGGATGGTTTCTTCTTTATACTTTCCTCTATTTTCTGTATTTTCCAAATTTTCTATTATGCTTATAAACCAGAAACTATCGGGGAAAATAAAATCAGAAAACACGCCTGAAGAAACAAACCTCTTCCAAAAAAATTTGCTGATTAAATCAGTAAGAGAACACTTTCCAGGACTGCCCTGCCACTTTACGCCCCCAACCCCAAACAAATACCAAAAAGGCCAAATAAGGTTGGGTAGGGATAGCAGGCCCTTTATTTTCTGGGGAGACACAGGTACTGAGATGCCAGCACCCTCTGTGGCAGACTGCTGCAGTAATGGCTCTCAATTTGCTCACATCTCCTTCTATGCATAAGATTTTACAACTCTCACTTTCAGGAGATGGAATCTATTTCTCCACCCATGGAATCAAGGCTTGGTCATGTAAATTGCTTTGGCCAATGGGACAATGGAAAACATAACATAAGCAGAGGCTTGAGAAGTGCTTACACATTGCGGCTTGTCCTCTCTTACTGCTGGACACCCTTCTGCTTGCTACCCTTGTGAAAAAGCTTGGGCTGGCCTCCTGGTAGATGAGAGAGCCTCCTGGTGGCCTCACATGGAGAGAGGCCCCCGTGAGCCCAAATTAGGACATCTGAGGGAGATCTTTTCAGAACAAACAGCCCCAGACAAGCTGGTTTAGACTGAAATAGTAGTTCAGTCAACCTAGAGAATCATGAGAGATGATTAACTGCTGTTATTGTAAGCCGCTAAGTTTGGGGTAGTTGGATAAGCAGCAAAAGCTAACCAATAACACCCTCCAATGTGAAAACTACCCAAAGAGATGAATAAATTTATTATTCTCTAAATTCCACGTTCAACTGAATGATCATTCTTTTTTCTTTTCTCAGTGATAGCCTTTCAGCCAGTACAGTTGACAATCTAAGGAGTCTTGGGCCTTGTAGAGCTCAATAGTCAGCAGAATTTCCCTCCTTTGATATTAATATTACCAAAGAGCTAGGATGATGGTAGCAGAATGTTTTCAGAAGTCTTAGACTACTTGTTAAACTCTGTTCAAGGTCTTCCTCTTTTCATCTCAAGTCATATAATATCAGGAGCAACATGTTCCATTATTCCTGGCTTTGCTGAACTGAGTGCATGAATTCTGTGTCTCAATGATCATTTTCACCCTAGCACCTAATACCTGGCACACAGTGGGCACTCGACAAGTGTTTGCTGATGAAAACAAATGAGTAACTGAATTATATCTTCCTGTATTAAATACTCCACCTAATCTCAGCCTATTTTTTCCCCCAACCACTCCCATAGAGTTTAAGGACAGAATACTACATTACCTTTAGGACTCCATGGAGCATCATCTGAATTCTTCTTTTTCTTGGTTCGAGATTTCAAAGCAGGGTCATCATCGTCAGACTCCAAGGATGGGTAAACTGCAGTGAGAGAGAAAAGTAAGGTCAACTGAGACCTCATTCAGAAAGGGGAAGATAAAATGATACTTAACTCAGCTCCTCCTACTCCCCTACAAGTGGACCTTTTATTTAATCTATACTCAACTGCAGGAGTCCTTGAATGCGCCACATACTTTTCACGTCTACCTACCTTTGTATTCTTGCTGCAAATGTCCTCCTAGCATCATCTAATTCTGATTCACTCACCCAATATCCATTCAGTAACTTCATGAGTTACTTTACTGACCCCACAAAATTCAGCTCTAGATTCACTTTCTAAAGAAGCCTCCCTCATTCTTGTAATCTGATTCAGATGCCTCCTCAACTCTCCATAGTATCCTGTGCAGACCTCTACTGGAGTTACTTGTTATATAGTACTTAAGAGACGATTCATAAATCTGTCATCCCCAATTTACCAGGAGGGCCGGGATATGTATTGTTTGATTTCAAACTAAGGAAGCCTAAGGTAATGCAAAGTAGGCACTCAGTGTTTGCTGAATTAATGGAAAAAGAATGGTACAAACATCATTCACAAAAAGGGAACAAAAATACTACTTGGGCTGAATTAGGAACAAGATTATTGGAACTGAATGTTCTGAATGACAAAACACACATATACAAGTATCTCATACTATACAAATACATGCAAACATTCAGTTTTATCACTCTCCTTACAATCCACATGCAACACCTATAAGATTTAATGGGAAGATGGTCTAGAAAGGTCCTACTGATGAGGTCAAATTCTGCTGCTGCTGTTAAACCTGAAAGAAAAGCAAAGTGAGAATGAAAAAACTTCTTCCTAATGACCAGCTTCAAATTTTTCTAGAATTCTACTTCATCAGAGGAATCCAATATCCCATGTCCTTCCATAAGGGCCTCTTTGTAGGAAAATGAGTAAATTTTTCTGGCCTTCTTCCTTGAGAAAAGAAAGAAGTAAAACCCCTGCCTCCTTACTTACTAAGTAATTTTTTAAAGAGGGGTCATTGACTACTGGTAACAGTTGTTTGAGAAAGGTACAGTCTCTACTAGCCCCAATGGCTGTCAATGTTATTTTGTTGAGTTTGAGTGGTTTTTCTACCTCAAAGAAAGAAGTATGGTATGGTAGAAAGACCTTGAGTCTCAGTATCAGAGAATTATTTTGAAATCCTGGAGTGACCCACTAGCTTTGTAGCCTAAGAGAACTTCTCTAAGTCTTACCATCTTCATCCATAAAATTGAAATAATAGATACCACCTGCCTTGTAAAATTGTGAGGATTGAGAGATAATATGTATGAGTAACATGCAAAAGGAATTCCATTCTAAGGTTTGAGTCTTTTTTTAAAGAGGAAAAGATGTAGATGATAATTAACTCTAGACATTTAAAGAAAATACAAGTTCAAATATGCATGTTAAAAATATAAAGGTAGAAGGTGTGATGCCCCAACATGGTGAAGTTGAGAGCTCCAAGAATCTATCTCTCCACTGAAGCAACCATTAAGCTGGCAAAAACTGTAAGAATCAACATTTCTAAGACTCTGAAATCCAATCAAATACTTACAACAACAAGAGGAATGCTTAACAAAGAAAAAAAAGATTGTTTAATTTAGGCATTTAAGGAAATATCAAGGAATACAGTCTTTTCAAAAAATTGTTTGCCAAGTCACTCAATAAATAGATAACTGTAGCTCACAATAAGCAACAACAGCAAACTCTGGGAAGGAAGAAAAATATAACTTCCAAAGTTACCTCAGTATAAAATTCAAAATGTCCAGGTTTAAACAAAAAATTATGAGTCATGATATGAAACAGAAAAGTATATTTTATTTACAGGAAAAAAAGAAATTGATAAAACTGTCCAAGAGGCAGACATTAATTGGACTTACTATATAAAGGCTATAATTTAACTGTCTTAAATGTGATCAAAGAGAACCACGTCTCAACAGAAAAGAGAACATCAATTTTCTATCAAAAAATAGAAAACATATAAAGGAACTAAATAGAAATTTTGGAGCTGAAAAGTACAATGGCTTGAATAAAAAATTCACTAGAGCGGATTTTGAGCAGGCAGAAGAAAGTATCAGTGAAGTGAAAAAGGCTCAATTCAAATCATCCAGTCTGATGAGAAAAGAAAATAAGAAAGAAGAAAAATGAACAGAGGCAAAGAGATCTATGGAAAACTATCAAGCTTACCAATATATTCATATGGAAGTCCCACAGGAGAGGAGAGAAAGAAAGAGACAGAAAGACTATATATATGAAGTATAATGGATGAAAACTTTCCAAATTTTATGAAATACATAAAAATATACATCTAAGAAGATTGACAAATTCCAAGTAGGATAAACTCAAAGATCCACACTGAGAACATTAAGAAAAAGGAATAAAACAAAGCCAGAAGTTAGCAGTATACAAACACCAAACTGTCATATATTCAAACTGTCAACAGACAAAAATGAGAGAATCTTGAAAGCAGCAAAACAGAAGCAACTTTCATCTACCAAACATCCATGATAAGATTAACAATGACCTTCTCATCAGAAACAAAGGAGGTCAGAAGGCAATGGGATGATATATTTAAAGTGCTGAAAGAAAAAACTATCAACAAAGAATAATATACCTGGCTAAAAAGAGCCTTCGAAAATGAAGGTAATTAAGACATTCTCAAATAAACAAAGGCTGGGGGAGTTTGTCATTAGTAAACCTGCCCTTTAAGAAATGCTAGAGTCCAGGCTGAAATAAAAGGACATTAGAGAGTAACTTGAAGCTGTATAAAGAAATAAAAAAACACCAGGAAAAGTATCTACAGAGGTAATTATAAAAGCCAGTATTGTGATATTTGTGGCTCCTAAGTCTTCTTTTTGTTTTCTATATGATTTAAAATTCTAAGGCATAAAACAATAACCATAAATCTATGTCAATAGGAACTCTGAGATCAACATATAAAAATCAGTTGTATTTCTATACACTAGCAATGAACAATCTCTAAAGGAAATTAAGAAAACAATTCCACTTACAATAGCATCAAGAAGAATAAAGTAGGTAGGAATAACTTTAAACAAGGAAATGTAAGACTTGTATACTGAAAACTATAAAACTTATAAAGTTAAAGCATCCACTGCCAGTACTGTACAGGATTCCCATTTGTAGGATTTACTCTAGAGAAATGAAAAATCATGTTCATATAAAAGCATGTACACAAATGTTCACAGCAGCTCAATTCATAATCACCCAAAGCTGTAAACAACCAAAATGTCCTTCAATGGGTGAATGGATAAAAATACTGCAGCATATCTATACAATGGAATATTACTCAGCAATAAAAAAGAATAATTTATTGATACGCAATGACATGGATGAATTTTAAAGGCATTATGCTAAGAAAAAGATGCCAGTCTCAAAATATTACTTACTGTATAATTCCATTTATATGACATTCTGGCAAAGGCAAAACCACAGTGATGGAGAACAAATCAGTGGTTGCCAGGGGCTAAGGGTAGAGAAAAGGCATGACTACTAATGAATAACATAAGGGAGTTGGGTGGGAGGGGGTGGTTCTGTATCCTCATTGAGGTGATGGTGATGGTGATGGTGATGGTGATTGTGATGGTGGTGGTTACAAGAAGCTAAACATGTGTATACCAACAAAGCCAATTTTACTTCGTGTTAATTAAAAAAAACCCTTTATCAAAAGGGAAGACAGACAAAATAAATAAACAGAACTTTCAACTTGAGATGTTGTACAAAGAACATTAAGAAAAAGGAATAAAACAAAGCCAGAAGTTAGCAGTATACAAACACCAAACATTAGAGATTACTAGTAATCAAATAAATTAGATAAGCTATTGTTAAATGCCATGATCAAGTATAGATAGTTCTAAAAAAGAAATATAAATTCAAAATCAGTAATTCTGTTAATGTAAATCATCATTAACAAATTAACAGAGAAAAACTATGTACATCAAAGATGCCAAAAAATCATCTGATAAAATCTAATTCCA
Organism: Pteropus vampyrus; assembly: GCF_000151845.1. Taxonomy (NCBI): domain Eukaryota; kingdom Metazoa; phylum Chordata; class Mammalia; order Chiroptera; family Pteropodidae; genus Pteropus; species Pteropus vampyrus. Next base: position 972,133 of record NW_011889299.1, on the reverse strand, counting down.
CTCCTGATTTTAAAACAAACAAAACCTCTCACACAAGAGACAGAGACTCTTCTGAACTTCATTAGTCTACAAGAGACCTACAGAGACCTATGTATTAAGTGGAAAGACACCAGCAAGGTGTTTATCCCTCTTACGACCAAATCAAAGTTGTGACAGAGACATGGAGCAAACAGCAAGGAAAATCTCCTGGGATCTAGATGAACAAGCCCTACAACTAGGGGGAGAAATCAGAAATCACCCTGCAACGGGAGGTAGAATGGGACAAGGACATGAGGCTGCCTGGTCCCGAGCGGCTGAGGGAGACAGAGGCCATAGCAGTGGCAGTCGGTATCTACAGATGCCTCTTAAAGGGGCCGTGTCCGCGAGCAGACTTTTGGGGTGATGGACCTGCTTGCTCTGAGCACCAGCACCAGTTCAGCTGTGTGGAGGGCACCAGGAACTTAGAGGGGGACACTGAGTTGTTGGAGTGAGGGCCAGAGGCTAGGATCCCAGACAGAAGTACCAGTAGTATCCACTGTTCCTCTGTTGAGCCCTCTGCCCTTCCAGTGTGCTGACGCAGTATTGCCATAGCTGAGAGGTCATCAAATTGGATAACAAGAGGTCTCTCTGCCCAGAGGATTCTCTGAAACTCTGCCTCCTTCTATTGTGGCCCCACCCAAGCCACATCCAAGTATATCCTCAGTGAGTCAGATGCCCCTTGCTGAGCAGTGCCTAGACTCACACTGGTGGCAGCTGACCATGGTTTCTGGCGTGGCCTCTTGAGGCAACTATAAGAACAGTGTCTGTGGATTGCTTGCTGAATCTTATCAGGTGACCCTGGAGGGTCACAGGCTGTGGCTAAACTTGGCCTGCAGCTGAACCCCTCTCAGGACTGTGCCACTGGACACCTACTTCACAAAGACTGGGAGACTTAGGAGTTTTGCTTAGTACATAGAAACAGACACAGAAAGGCAGTCAAAATGGGAAGACAAAGAAGCAAAAACCATAGGAGAGAACAGAACAGAGATCCAGGAATAAGGGAGTCATGCAATCGAACAGATGCAGAGTTCAAAACACTAGTTATAAAGGTGCTCAATGAATTTAGGGGAAGTGTAGATGAATTCAATGAGAACTTCAACAAAGAGATAAAAAACATAAAAATGGAAATGGAAATTATAAAAGGGAACCAGTCAGAAATGAAGAACACATTATCTGAGATGAAAAGTATATTAAATTAAATAGAGTGAATAAAGAAGAGGATTGAAAGACCTATATAGAGGATGGGGAAGTCAAGGACATTCAATCAGAATGGCAAGAAAAAAGAAGCCAAGACTATAATAATAATTTAAGGAGCCTATGGGACCTTAAAGTTAAAATATCAGTGTTGTAGAGGTATCTGAAGAGGGAGAACAAGAAGTTAAATATATATTTGAAGAAATAATGATGGATAAGTTCCCTAACTTGGTGAAGGAAATAGATATAAAACTCCAGGAACCTCAGAGAGTCCCAAAAACCAGGAACCCAAAGAAACCTATGCCAAGACATATCATCATTAAAATGCCAAAGGTTAAATACAAAGAGAGAATCTTAAAAAGCATGATAAAAGCAGTTAGTTACCTATAAGGGCGCATCCATAAGACTGGCAACTGATTTCTCAAAAGAAACAATGCAAGACAGAAGGGCTTGGCACAAAACATTAGATGCGATGAAAACCTAGGATCTACAACCAAGAATACTTTATCCAGTAAAGCTATCTTTTCGAGTTAAAGGACAGATAAAGAGCTTCCCAGACAAAAAGGAGCTAACAACACCAAGCCAGTATTACAGGAAATTTTGGAGGGACTTCTTTAAGAAGAAAAAACATGTATCAAAAATAGGAATAAAGAATGGTAATAATTACATTCCTATCAATAAGTACCTCAAATGGAAAAGAATTAAGTGCTCCAACCAAAGGATAGGGTGGCTGAATGGACAAGAAAACAAGGCCCCTACATATGCTGACTACAAGAGACTCACTTCAGATTGAAAGACACACAGAGACTAAAAGGAAGGGGATAGAAAAAGATACTGCCTTGATGGACCTAGAGAATATTGTGCTGAATGAAATGGGTAGGATAGAGAAAGATAAATATTGCATGATTGCATGTACATGTGAAATCTAGAGAACAAAATCAACAACAACAACAAAAGTGGAAATAAATTTAGAGATACAGAGAATATTTTGAGGGTTACTAGATGGGAGGGGGGTTGGGGGGACAGCAAAAAAAGTCAAAGGGATTAAGAGGTGCAAATGGATAGTTGCAGAATAGACATGGAGATATAGAGTGTAGCATGGGGAAGATGGTTAATAAGGTAATAAATATGTAAGGGGCAAGAGGGGTACTAGATTTAGTGGGGTGATCGCTTTGCGAGTTATGTGGATCTCTGATCACTATGCTATACAACTGAAACTGGTATATTATTGTATGCCAAGTATAATGGAATAAAAAACTCATTGAATTGTACAAGAAAAAACTCACTGAATAGCAACTAATTGTCTATTTCAATAAAGCCATATAAAAAAAACTAGACAAATCTAGAGGTGTGAATACAAGAAAGTGGTTGTTATAGGCTGAATTGTGTCCCCCCAAAATTCATATATTAAATTCTTAACTCCCAGTACCTGGGAATGATTGTATTTGGAGAAAAGACTTTTAAAGAGGTAATTAAGTTAAAATGAGGCCACTAGGGTGGGCCCAAATCCAATCTGAATGGTGTCCTTTTAAGAAGAGATTAAGTGAAATAAAATCAAAGACGGATACTGTATGATTTCACTTACATGTAGAATCTAAAAGAACAAACAAAACAGAAACAGACTCACAGACATAGAGAACAAACTAGTGGTTGCCAGAAGGGAGGGATGTAGGGGAATGGGTGAAAAAGGTAAGGAGGAATTAGAGCTGCAAATTTCCAGTTATAAAATAAGTACACCACGGGTATGTAGTGTACAGCATGGGAAATATAGTCAGTGTTATTATAATAACTTTGCATGGTGATAGATGGTTACTAGATTTAGTGTGGTGATCACATAGTAAGGTATATAAATGAAGAATCACTATGTTGTACACCTGAAACTAATATACTATTGTATGCCAACTATACTTTAATAAAAATTTTTTTTAATACGCTTTTAAAACAGAAATTATAATTAATCTAATTAAAGAAACATGGTAAAAAGGAAAAAAAAAAAGAAGAGGAGATTAAGATATACAGAGGGACACCGGGGGTCCATGTGCACAAAAGGATGACCACATGAAGAGGCACTGAGAGAGCAGTCATCTGCAAGCCAAGGAGAGAGGCCTCAGGAGAAAGCAACCCGGCTAGCACTTTGATCCTGGACTTCCAGCCTCCAAAACTATGAGAAAATAAATTTCTGTTGCTTAAGTCATCCAGTCTGTGGTATTTTGTCATGGAAGCCCTAACAAACTAAGATATGAGACATAGATGACTTCCCTCAAGAGCTCAAGACAATTAACTGAAAAAATAATAGAACGAATAAGAGTATATATAGTAAGGCAATCCAACACGGGATCAATATGGAAAAATCAATTATTTTCCTGCATACTAGCAACGGTCAATTGAAAACTGTAATAGATGAAAAGATGCCGCTTTCAATAGGAACAAAACTATAAAATACCTAGTAATAAACTGAAGAATAAGCTAAAAAAGAGATAAACAAAAAAACCTGAATAAATGGAGAGACAAACCATGTTTGAAGATTGGACAAGATGGTCTGTTCTGTGACTGTTCATACATAAAAGGTAAATAGCAGAACAATATCAATGGCATCTAGAAGTTGAACTGGATCAAAAGCAATTTTCCCTGGCCAGTTGTTCTTAACCAAGCGCTGTTAAATTTTCTTACAATTATTGAGAAAGCCTTAGATATATATGAAGACCTACAGATAAATGATGAAAATCCTGCAATAGTGACTCCCATCAGAGGAAGAGCAAATGGTGGTTCTGTTTTCTACAAAATTAAGCTCTGGTGGGAAAGGAGGATGGCTGAGAGCAGATGAAGAAATTGTGAAGATACTTCCTCCTGTGTTTAAAAAAGATTGCTGAAGACTAGGTCCTGGATCGGATTTTAGTTTGATGAAGTTAGTATCTAACTTAAACAAATACCCTCAAGAACCTACATCTGGAAGAAGGATGCCTGAGCCCAGGCTACAAGGGATCCACTGACTGATGCTGGGTGCAAATGTCAATGGGCTCTAACTGAACAAGGATTAGTATTAGGACTGTCATTATCTCAGTCAGTATTTTGGTTTCTAAGCCACACAGATTTTAAGGGGTATGTCTCTACCCTCTTTTTCTTGTAAGCTCTATTTTTTAGTGTACAAATTTTCAGGATGTGGAATTTTTCAGGAATGCATACCCTACTATAGGAGAAAAGCCTCTGATGAAAGATGTCAGTCTCCATAAATTAATCTATAAATGCTATGAAATCCTAATAAAAAATCCTATTAGGATTTTTTATAAAATTTGACAAGCTGATTCTAAAATTTATCTACAATAGGAAAAGCTCAATAATAGCCTAGAAATTATGGAAAAATAAGAAGTAGGTCGGTATCTCTGTTAAACTGCTTTTCTAGTGCTGCTGGGTAAAGCAGGGATGGGGAGGGGTAATAGGAAGCAGAGGCTAAGTGAACTGTTTGTTCTGAGGGGACCAGTTAGACCAGGTCTGGATGTCTTGGCTGTATGCTGATGTGATTGTCTGCTGAAGATAGTAGGGTAGGAGACTGGGCAACTTGGCATACTCCTAAGACCGATCATAGCTCAGCCCAGCGATGATGGGCTTACTGAGCATCTGTGCTCTGCTCAGGTCCAAAGCATGTTCTGCAGAAGGGATTTGCCCTACCAGACACAAGGTCTATAGTAACTAACCTACAGGAATGGACAAATTGATTTTATGGAGCATAATAATAATAATAATAGTATCTCACATACAGCACTTACCATGTGCTGGGCAATGTTCTAAGTGCTTTATGTATATTAATTCATTTTTAAACCCACAACAACCTATGTGGTAGGTACTATTATCAGAGAGGCACAGAGAGGTTAACTAGCTTGCTCAAGGTCACATAGCTTTTAAGGGACAGAACTGGAAATATAGAGCAGATAAACAAATCCAGGTATATATGGGAATTCAGTAAGTGGAACTTCAGATCAGAGGGGATAATGATAAATTAGTCAATAAATGGTTTTGGGGCAAATGACTATCCATGTGGAAAAAAATTAAGTTAGATTCTTACCTCCTACAATTCACAAAATTTGATTCCAAAAAGAGCTAAAATTTTAACTTCTATAGAAGTTTTAGGTGAAAATATAAGAAAATCTTCTTACACATGACATAAAACACAAAAAACTGATCAAGATGACTATGTAAAAACTGAAATATTCTACATGCTAAAAATACCATAAATAAAATTAAAATACAAGCAACAGACTAAAAAAAATATTTTTCAACATTTCTAGAATATATTAAAAACACTCCAGCAAGTGTAGAATATACAAAGAACACCTACAAATCAATAACAAAAAACAAACAGAATAGAAAAATGGGTGAAAGAATGAATGGATAATTCACAGAAAAGAAATTTTAAAAAGCCAATAAACATAAAACATACTGAGGCACCACTGACTGCCACTGGATTGGCAAAAACTAAGGCAGATAATACCCACTGCTGGTAAGGCTGTGGAGAACCAAGTATTTCTCATATATCACTCATATACTGGCCCTTTTGGAGGGGAATTTGGCACTATTAATATTTATTTTGTACATACCTTTCAACCCAGCAGGTTTAGCTATCCTAGAGAAATGTTAGCTGGCACATGGGCACAAAAAGTTATTTAAAATAATTTTCACTGTATCACTGTCAGTAACACTAAAAAATTAGAAACAACCTACATGTTAATCAGTAGGAAATGGCTAAACATATGGTGGCACATCTATGCAACAGACTACTATGCATCAGGTAGATCTCAATGTATTGATGAAGTAGATCTCTAGGAACTGATGTTGAAAGATATCCAAGCAAGTTGTAGAACCATACGGACTAAACAAGACTATACCTCTACTTATCTCTATATATGGGTGTAAATACAAGAAAATGAAAGGTATACATCAAACTAATAACAAAGGTTACTTTTGGGTAACCTTCCTCAGAGGGGTAAGAGTGTTAGTCAAAGGGAATTTTTGCTTTCTGTCTTACTCTAATCTTTGGTCAATACCATTAAATTTTAAAAATAGTATTAAAGCAAAAGCCTACATTGAAGTCAGCTGTACTATACCAAAAAGTGCTTTATACACTGTAGTACTCAATAAATCTTAGCTTAAAAAAAGGAGTCATCTCTTAAATGCAAAAAGAGCACTGAAAGGTCATTATTTATATAACTTTGCAAGGGATAAACTGAATGACACAGAAGTAAAATAGGCAAGAGGGAAAAAGGTCACCAGCAGTGAAGGACAATGCTAAAAGTGAATGATAGGTCCCTCTCAGTGCCTTTTCTCTGTCTCTCACTGTCCTCGTCTCTCTCTACTGTCACTGTCCCTCTCAGTGCCTTTATTCTCTCTCTCACTGCCTCTCTCACTGTCCTTCTCACTCTCTGCCTCTGAGAGGGAGACTACACTCTGTCCATGGAGTGTTACTCCTTTTCTAATAAATTTTCCTTTTGACTCAAAAGCAAGCAAGCAAGCAAGCAAACAAACAAACAAATAAAAGTGAATGATAGCTAATTATAATAGCTACCAATTTTTGAAGGCTACTCATGAGCAAGACACTGTGCCAGGTGCTCTGTACAAGCATCATCTCTAACTCTTACATCTACCTGTGAGATATATCCATTTTATAAAGAAAATATGGCTCAGAGAAACCAACTATTAGGCTTAAGGTCAAGCCTTTATTCACTACAGGCTGTCCTGTGTTAGGATTGAGACTGGGACTAGGGGAGTCCTTCTGGTCTGGGCCCAAGTGCTCAGCTGCTCTTACTATACTCTGCATCCTTGAAGCATGCTCCCAAGCTGTCTTGTTCATCCAGACTGGCGTTCTCCTCCTCCTCCTCGCTCTCAGTTCTCCAGTATGCTGGCCGCTTGATGGGCCGCTTCCCTGGGGTGCGTTGGGAAGCAGGACTGCTAGACACTGTGCCCAGCCCACTGCTGGAGCTTCCACTGCTTCGGTCCTGCCCCCCGGTCCACCAACCCTGCAGGCTAGAGGTAGCCGGAGAGGATGATGAGGACTGCAGGTTGGCCATGCACAGCATGCCCTGGATGGCCTCCTGAGTGCTGGGAGAGGCAGGGGCCTCGCTGCAAGAGACAGAGGAGAAATACTGAGGGAGTTTCTCTAGTTGTCAGAGGAAACCAGTCATCAAAATAGTCAGGGACAGGGGACAACGGTGGCAAGGTCAGGATGGGAGGAAGGAGGAAAGAACCATCCCAGACGAAAAACCAGAAACCAAACTGAAGGATCCAGATAGTATCAAAGATTGTTTTCATGAAAAGGCCAGTCCTTCTTGCCTCAAGTCTCCACAGATAGCAGGTAAGATGACAAAAAGATGGGCGTACCTCCCTCCCTGTTCATCTATGCTGCATAGTTCCCTCTTTTATTTTAAATAAGGCCCAGTTGTCCTTCCGTGTCTCTTCCAGCCTCTCTTCCAACTTCCAAAGAACCCCATTCCCCTTGATGTCTATACAGCCTCTCTCTGTCAGATCTTAAGTTCCCGAGGACAGATTTCATGTCTACTTATTCTTTCAGCCCAAATGTCCTGGCTAATTCTTTGTCCCTTTAAATAGCTCAATAAATATCTGCTGATTGGCTGACCTATCCCTTCGAGCAGGGGGTAGGGATGTGCTGTTTGATCATCTAGAAAGGAGAAAACAAAGCCAGTACTCACGTGAGGGCAGCATAGTCAGGTCCCCCCACCTGCCTGCTGGCTTTAAGCAGATCAAGAATTCCACCAGCTCCACTCCCGTTCCCAAGCTTGCCTTCGACCCCTTCTACCATATCCTCATCTGTTGTATAGTCCTCCTGTTGGGGAAAGAGGATATCACCTCAGCTGCCCAGGGTTGGTCTGGTAAGGCCCCAATACAGGGTTGACAGTCTCACTCCTGATACTAATACCTTCTGAGCACCAAGTACAGACCAAGTACAAAGCAGCATATTCATTCTTTCATCTTAATTTCTACAGCATCTTTGTGAGGTAGGTATTATAACTCTCATTTTATAGATAAAGAAACTAAGGCTCAGTGAAGTTAAATAATTTGTGTACGATCACAATCAGATATTCTAAATCAGATACTCTTTCTGCTACATCACAGTCTTTTATTCTACTCTGTATTAAAGGATTTTAAGAATATTTCAACTAAATTATAACATTCCATTCATATGCTCAGCAGCATTTAGTACACAATCCTTCACTTAATAAATACCTTAGGTTTGAGTGCATATGATATCTTTTTCCCCCCCAACTAAAATAACAATCTGTCATCTGCCTCTGTAACCAGAATGAGCAGAAGACTAAACACAGGACAGGCTCCTACCTCAATGTCAAACTCAACTTCTCCTGGTTCACGAACTCGGTTGGGGTCAGAGCAAGGCTTTGCACGGGGCAGCTTTCGGGGAAATTCTAGGAAACAATGGAATGTACTTATCATGACTTATGAAGCTAAGATTAGCATCTGAGCCAAACACTCAGGGGAAAGAAAATTTTCCTGAAAGTAATGACAGATGAATAATTTAGGGAGCTTAGGAATTAGCTTATAAATAAATCTCTAGAGTAAAGGTTGCGTGGAGGCCTATAGAGCTAGTAAATCAGAATGTCACTAAGCTCAGGCCTAAGGTCTGAAGTCTATCAAGGGGACCAAAAACAAATGTGAAATGGGCAAGGCAGGAAAGAGAAAGAACAGGTACACACTTGGTCTTATTATCAGGGTCGCCTTCTCCTTTCCCAGTCTTTCGTCAATCTGCAGTTCATCATCTGAATCCAAGTCAAATTCATCCTCCATCACCTGTTCTGCCACCAGCCTAGCCTTGTCTGCCTTCTTTGCGATCTTGGCTCGCCGAGACTTGGCTAAGCTCTTTACCCTCTTGGTGCTAGAAAGAGGAGAACATAAAAACAGTCACACTCAATATTGTTATGGTGGCAATTCTCTCCAAATTGATCTACGGATTCAATGCAATCCCCATCAAAATCCAACTAGCTTTTTTTGTAAAAATTAATAAGCTGATACTAAAATGTATATGGGCAAAGGACTTAACATGGCTGAAACAATTTTGAAAAAGAACAAAGTTGGAAGGACTTAGACTACTCCACTTCAAAATTTATACTGCCATAAAGATAGATATATATATCAATGGAACTGTACTAAAAGTCTAGAACTAAATAAACCCTTAAATTTATGGTCAATTGATTTCTGACAAAAGTGCCAAGGCAATTCAGTGAGGAAAAGATGGTCTTCTCAACAAATGATGCTAAAATAACTGGATATCACATGCAAAGAAATAAATGTGGATTCTTACCTCACATCATATACAAAAATTAACTCAAAATGGATCATAGGTCTAATTGTAAAAGCTAAAACTATAAAACTTCTGGGATAAAATATAGGAAAATATCTTTAGGATCTGGGATTAAGTAAAATTCAAAATATTTGTGCTTCAAAAGACACTATTAAGAAAATGAAAAGACAAGCCACAGACTGGGAAGAAATATTTGCAAATCATTTATCTAGGAAAGGATCTGTATCCAGAATATTTAAATAACTCTTAGAACTCTATTATAAAGACAAGCGAGCCGATTACAAAAAAAAAAAAACCAAGCAAAAGATGTGAATAAACATTTCTCAAAAGGTGATATACAAAAGGCCAATAATTACATGAAAAGATACTCAACATCATTAGTCATTAGGGAAATGCAAATTAAAACCACAATGAGATACCACTTTACATCCATCAGAATGGCTATAATCAAAAAGACAGACATTAATAAAGTGTTAACCAGTATAAGGAGAAACTCATAATTGCTGGTGGGAATGTAAAATGGTACAGACACTTTGGAATAAATTTTGGCAGTTTCTTAAAAAGTAAAACATAGAGTTACCTGACAAAACATTTTACTCCTAAGTGATAAATGAAGACATATGTCCACACAAAAACTTGTAGGCAAATGCTCATAGCACCATCATTCAAAATAGCCAAAATGCTGAATCAATCTAAATGACCATCAACTAGTAAATAAACAAAATGTGGTGTATCCGTACAATGGAATACTATTCAGCAATAAAAAGGAACCAGTTAATGACACATAGTACAGCATGGATGAACCTCAAAAATATTATGCTAAGTGAAAGGAGTCAGCCACAAAAGACCACGTATTGTTACGACTCCATTTATATGAAATGTCTAGAAAAGGCAAATCTATATAGACAGAAAGTAGAGTAGTAGTTGCTTAAGTCTGGGGAAGGGAACCAGGACTGACTATAAGTGGGTATAAGGTATCTTTTTGGGTGATAAAAATTTTCTAAAATTGGACTGTGGTGATGGTTGCACATTCTTTAAATTTATTAAAAGCCATTTAAGAGTACACTTAAAAGAGGTTAACTGTATGGTATATAAATTATACCTCAAAAAAGCTGTTAAAATATATAAAGGAAGTAGAAAAACTCAAAAGTAGCTTAAATAATCCTGTTATACTTGGTAAACAATATTAGCCAGTATAAACTGCTAAAATAAACCTTATAGTTAAAAAGAAACAAGTTTTTGGTAAATCAGTATACTTGATACATTCAGCAAATAACCATTTGATTAACTAGCTTTCAGTGAATTGGCTGTCATTAAATTGGCCTGTTTTCTACCTCATAGAGGTGTTGGGAGGATTAAGTGAACTAATGTAGAGACTTATACATGGCAAGTGCCCAATGGTAGCTAATCTTTTAATTAAGTTCGCAGAGCCTCAGTTTCTACATTAGTAAAATAGGGATAACAAAACTGACCTTCGGGGTTGTTAAGAGGACAAAATAAAATAATGTATATAAAAGGCTAAGATAGAGTCTGATACAGAGCAGGTGTTCTGTAAATGATCTTTTATTAACTTCTAATTAAGAAAAATGTCAAACATATACAAAAATATAAAAGTATAACAAACTCCCATGTACCTATCATCCAGTAAAGTTTCAGCAATTATCAACAGCCAATCATGTTTCATCTATACCTCAGTCCCTACAAAACACTGGCTTATTTTGGAGAAAAGCCCAGACATAATATCATCTGATCTGTAAATATTTCTATACCTTAATTCTCTAGGTTCACTTAACAGCCATCTCTGGCAGCTGCAGGAGGTAATAAAAGCAGCACAAGAAAGACTAGTGGGGAAAGGTAAAATGTCTCATTGTATCCTCAATAGTCATTACAGGTAGGACCCTTAGGATTCTCAATTTTCTCTTCCCCAGAGACCGACCATGGGTTCTGGACAAAGGCAATGCTCAACAGTTTCTCTAATCTTATTCTTTAGTAACTAGGTTCTCAACTCCCAAGAATAACTGCTGCTTTCAGAATCTGCCCTACTCTCACATTCCCTGCTTTTTCCTTATTGCCCAGCCAGGTGGGCCTACTACACCTGCCCTTGGGATCTGAAAACAACCTTTTCCAACAAAAAGGCTATTAAGGTATTCTTGTTGCTTATGTTCCCACTCTGTTCATACTCTGTACTTAGCTCTTGACTGCTCCTGTCTGGTGCTCTGAGTGTCCAGATGATAACTCTTACTATCTTCCTCTGCCTTCCTACATGTTTCAGGGTTTCTGATGACCTACTCAGCTTCTAACCACACCCACGCCATCATCACCACCACCACCACTATTATTTTTCATCTTCAACTTCGTCATAAGAGCTACCATTAATTAAGCATTTACTATGTGGCAGGCACTGTGATAAGCACTTCACATACATTATCTCATTTAAGACTCCAACAACCCTAGGTAAGTTTTATCTATATAAGAGATATAATGAGGACACTGAGGCACAGACAGGTTAATTAACTTACCATGGTTACATATGAATACATGTCAGAACTGGGATTCAAACTCAGGATTGGCCGATTCCCAAGTCCATGTTTTTTGTTATGACAGCTTTTATTCTTTTAGAAAATTATCTTTTAGATAATTTTCTTAAAAATTATTTTAAGAAAAATAATACATGCTCCCTGTACAAAATTCAAATGCTACTGAAGTGAAAATTTCCTCTCCTGCCTCCCATATCTTACTTTCCAGAGATAACTACTGTTACACATTTGGTGTGACAAGCATAAAATATATAAAAAGTATATTTATTTGCGTGAATGTGAATAAATATCTCTGGAAGAAAATCATTGATGTTGGTTGTCCATGGGGAGGGGAACTGGGGAACAGGGAGAGGTGGGAGCAAAATTCTTCACTATGTATTCTTTCACATTTTTTGAATTTTAAACTGTATAAATTAAATTTGAAACCTCTTCAAAAAAGTTAAATTAAAAAAAAGTCTGTATGTTGCTTTTCTATACAAGCACATATGTATTTTTAAAAAAATTAAAATGGAACTATTCCTATATATTATTTTATAAGCTGATTTTTTCACTTTAGAATATATCTTGGACATCTCTGCATAACAGATATTAAACTCATTCATTTTAACAGCTGAATGGTATTCTATTCTACAGATGTACCATAATTTATTTATCCAACCCTTATTGATGAACATGTTTTCAATTACTATTATAAACAATGATACAGTGAACACTGAATAGTTCTCATCACACACCTGTGCAAATATTTCTACAAAATAAATTCCTAAAAACTGAATAGCAAAGGTACATAAAAACTAACGCTCTTAACCAGCAAGCTATACTACCTCTTATACCTGGCAGTGGTTCTGACCCACTGACTTGCTGAAAATTCTAGAATTTATACAAGACTTTTCTGAGGATTACCAATTAGAGTCCAGACCTCTCCCCTGCCCACCCACAAACATTTCCATGGCCCTCTGAACTAAGCAAGGATACCTGATAGTATCTGGGTATTTCCCGAAGCACAATCCCTCCCTGACCCATGTTCCTTTCCCAGGTCCTAGTTCCATGCCTTGTATTAGTGGCATATTGCCAGCGACAGTCCCAGTATCTTAATGTTCCTTCTCCCCACCTCACCTGCCATTAGACATCAATAAGGCCAGCGGGCCCTCATTCCCATCAAGGTCCAAGTCTGGCGAGTCATCATCTGAGTCATTCAAGCAGGTGCCAGTGATGTTGAACTGCAGAAGGAGGAGGCTCAGTTGTCACCTGTCTGGGACTCCCATGTGAATCAGGATAGCCAGTTCCCTCTGGATTCACTGGTTGAGTTCACTGTCAAAACCACCTGAACCAAGCGAGGTCTTCTGCTACATTGTCCCACAACCCCAACCCAAATGATCATAGGAACAGGAGGTTGAGAATGCATGGCTAGCTCAAGGGGAACCTATTAATCTTATAAAACATGTTCCCTAAAAAGAGAGGGGAACATCTTTACATTGCCCATGAAGGGTACCACAATCTTGAAGCAAGGTAGAGCCCTGGAGGAGGGCTTTTCTCAAGAACCTGTTCAAGACTCCAATCTGACACTCATATAGTACGTTCTCAAATGTCATTCACATTCCAGCATTTCGAGAGTCAGTTCGTGTCATCTTTTCTGAGAAGAGCTCCTGACCATTCCCCCTAGATAGGTAGAATCATCCCCCTCTGTGTCTCAGGGTCCCATACACCCTTGATTGTGGCATCCACAACACTTCATTGCACTCATTTGTTTTTATGCCTACCTTTCTCACTAGCCTGTCGGCCTCTTGAGGGTTACATCTATAGCACCTATCACAGTGCCCAGCATAGACAAGGTCTCAATAAATGCCTGTTAAATGAGTGGGACTGGTAGCCAAACAACAGGGGCCCTAAAGGAGGTGGGAGAACCGGATAGCCTGTTCTTCTGATACCCTGCTCTTCCAAGGGACCCAAAAGGGTTGGGCTGAACCCATGGGCCAGCACCCACCTTTGCTTTCTGGGAAGAGCCTGTCTTCAGTGCCTGATGATTGTATATGTCCATGAGATTATAGCTCAATTGGCCAGCAGGCCCCAAGGGTGAGCTCTCCTTGCCCTTTCGCTCTGCTTTCTTGAAGAGTTCCTTGGGCTTCAGGCCTTTCTTCTTTGAACCACTTTTGGAGGGCAGTGACAGCCTGGACATGGATACTGAAGTGGAATGGGCTGGCCTGGTTAAGGGAATGGAGCCAGCTGGGAAGATCCTCTGCAGCCCAAAGATATTGCTCGTCTTCCCAACGTTCTGTTGGAAGATATCCTACAAGAGTATTAGTACATGAGGGAGTTAGAGCTTACTCAAGGGTTCTCTCTCTAAGAGCAGAGGTCTGTTCATGGCACTGGCAGTACTGCCATGTAAGTGGCTTACAGATGCTCCATATATGCACACCCTAGTTTTTGCACAATGAATCATCAAGAATTCACTGGGTGGCATTTCTTTACCCAGCCACTGACGAGTAAGGAGAAGACGAGCAGAGGAAAAACCCAGCATTACTGTCAAAACTGGAGAGAAAAGATTCCAAGAGCAGCTGACATGAGACAGAAAATAATTCAGTACTAAACTGTGTGGTTCCAACTTTAAGGACTGAAGGATTTGATAGAAGAGAGGTTCTAGACCTAATTCTGCTACTAGCTACCTCTGTGGCCTCAGGTAAGTGATCTGACCACTCTGGAGTTCTGTTTGTTCAGGTGTAAAATTAAAGGATTAGACTGGAAAGGTGGTTTTCAAAGATGCTCTGTGGCTCCTTTGAACTTCTTGGGAGCCCTGGGGACTAGAGGGAGGTGGAAGGCAAACAAGAGGAACAAGTGGAGCTCTAAGCCTCTCACCTTCATCTTATTCATAGCAGCTATGCTTTGATTGGTTATATGTATATACTGGACTTCCACGTAAAATCTCATTTGAAAATAAAAGGATTCCATTGCTTTAAAATATCTGAAAGCCAATGGACCAGATGTGATCTACCTCTAAACCCTCTTCCAACCAGCCCAAAGTTCTATGTATACAAAATTGGTTTAAGTTGGAAGAGCTGGAAAAAGGGTAGGCCTTTTAACTATAAACCTAAAGGATTCTGACAGATGGGAGTGGAGGAAAATGAGATAGGAGGTGGACAATGTAAGCTATGCTGCAGGCAGTGAAACATGCTGCAAGCAGTGAGGCTAGAAGCCCAACTTCCTAGTAGCTCACTCTGACTACCCTTCATCATGGATTTATTGCTTATATCCTGAATGCTAAATATAACTTTATAGCTTCTAAGCTAAAGGAAAGTTTAAACTTCCTTCAGACCAATTCTCCTCTGGTGCCTCTGCTACTTCACCAGCCCACACTAAGTTCTCTCTTTGCTGCAAAATCTATTAATAACAATAGCTCACATTTATTGAGTACTTACTCTGCCAGGCACTGTGCGAGGGGCTCTTAATCATAACAAAACTCTGAAAAAGTGGTGTTATCCCCACTTTACAGATAAGGATACTGAGGCTCTGAAAGGCTTGCAAGTGACAGAGCAGGAACCAGAACCCAAGTTACTCTGAGTCTCTTACCACTACACCTTACTGCCTCGTGGTATATGCCACCTGTTGAAACATGGCTTTGTAATCATCTTCGACCCAGGAGAACTGTCATTTTGTAGAATGCAGAGACTGAGTCAAAATATTAATAACAACAACAACTACCATGACCTCCACCACCCACCACGATGACCCACCATCAGAATTTACTGAGCAACTACTGTGTGCCACACATTATATATACTTAATGCTCAATCTGTATTACCTTATTTAATCCTTTTAACAACCCCTGAGTATAATTATCCTCCCTTTAGAGATGAGGAAACAGAGGCTCAAAGGTTAACTTTGCCCTCTACTAGATTATGAGTTCTTTGTGGGCATTTTATTATGCATTCTAAGCACCTAGCCCAATGTGTGGCACACTTGAGGCACCTAATGTAATTATTTGAATGAATGAATACATGAATAAATAGAGTCCTTGATGGGGTCTTCCCAACCCTTCCCCTAAGCTCTTATGCCAACTTCAGAGGCCTGACCTTCCACCTGAGCCTCAAGCCCTTCCCAAACGCCTCCCCTGCTCCCCTGCTTCTTACTTCCACCAGGCGGATCTCCCTAGCCAGATCTTTAATGAGCTGAACAGTCCGCACTGTCTCCGGGATCTCATCCTCGTGGTCTGGCAGAGCCTGTCAAACAAAAGGTATGAGGAATAGACCCAACACATAAAGGTACCAAGGCAATTCAATGGAGAAAGGATAGTCTCTTTAATAAATGGTACTGGGCCAATTAGATATACATGCACAAAAAAAGAACTTCGATCCATATCTTGCACCATACCCACAGACACACACACAAACTCAAAATGCATTTACTGAACTACATGTAAAATCTAAAACCATTTGGAAGAAAGCAGAGGAGAAAATCTTTGTGACCTTGGGTTAGGCAAAGATTTCTTAGGACACAAAAAGCAAAATAAGTCAGACAGAAAAAGTTGAGAACCATATGATTTCACTTACATGTGGGATATAAAACTGAAAGCAACAAACAAGACAAACAAAAACTCACAGAGACCACAGTTTAGTGGTTACCAGAGGGAAAAGGGGTAGAGGGGAGGTAGATAAGAATAAGGGGAAGTCGAATATATGGTGACAGAAGGAGATTTGACTTTGGGTGGTGAATACACAATGTAACAGACATATTATTGAATTGTACACTTGAAACCTATAAAATTTTATTAACCAATATCACCCTAATAAATTTAATAATAAAGTATGAACCATAAAAGGAAAAATCCAACAAATTAGACTTAAAAAATAAAAAAACTTGTCTTAGGAAAACATTGTTAAGACAAACCACAGACTTGAAATACACATTTGCAAAACATATATCTGATAAAGGATAGTGTCAAAAGGTGTGAGGAGCCCAGTTGAGGGCTTGAGCCACACCCTTCAAAAAGTTAAGGACCTCAGGGAGATCCCTGGGGACATCCCAGCCTCTATACTTATGAGGACAGAAACAGTGCTGAGCATGTAGCGGCTCACAGCTAGCTCAACAGCAATTCAGGGAGAGATCTGTTGGTTGCCTCTCTTTTGTTTGCAATCTTTTTGAGTCCTCGAAATTTACACGTTTATGTTGACAGATCTCTCAAGCTTTTCCTCTGTGATTTCTTCTACCAGTTTTCACTTCACTTCTGTATCCACAGGATAAAAATTCCTCAGCATTTACTTCTTGTTTCTCATGGTTTGATTCATTTCTTTCTTTAACTCTTTTAATCCATCTGGAATTTAATTTGGTGTCTGGGCAGGGTTGGGGACCTAGAATCCATGTGACCCAGCTGAATAACCTTAACAACTCCCTCCTACCAACCCAGGGGCTCTGGAAAGGTGAGGGAGCAAGTGGCTCCCATGAAGCTGTCTGCACCTCACAAAAGATTTCCTCCATAAGCGCGGGCTCCTCGGAACTGTGTCCTACTCTCCTCCAGCTCCCTCTGGCCACACTGTTTGGGGCCATCCCTTCGTCCTTGGAGCCATCCTGGCCCAGGGCATGAGTGCTTAGGACCCACCCACTACCCTCCCTTTTGGTGCTCCTGAGAGAGAGAGTCACTCTGATGTTTACTTCATGTGGGGGGTCAGAGATAAAACTCAAGGTAGCCACACCTGAGGGGTGTAAGGAAACAAAATCACAGGATAAGGTCCAGGTGTAGGTGAGTCTAGGGAGCAAGAGAAGGCACAAAACTAGTAGTCCAAGGATATCTGAGGGGAAGGCTGGCAACAGGAAATGGGGAGAATGCGCAAGTCAAGCCTGCAGTGGCTGAAAGGTCTCCCTAGGCCACTGTATGCAGGGGAAGAAGTCTATAAAGAGTATCAGAAGCATAAGAATACATTGATACTTCTATTTTTTTGTATTTTTTAAAATTAAGAAAATTTCAATTGGGTAGGTAATCCATTCACGTAGTTCAAAACTCAAACAATATAAAAAGATATATATGTATGTATGTATGTATGTATATATATATACACACATATATACACACATACACACACATACACATATATAAAAACCTCAATATATACCTGTCCCTGCCATTAGGCCCATTAGGCCTCCCCCATAGGTAACCACTTTTATCAGTTTCTTGCATCCCTCCAGATTGTGTCTTCAGGCAAATACAAGCACATACAAATATAATTCTTGTTTTTCCCCTTTTTACACATAAGGTAGCATACTATACACATAGTTCTACACCTATGCTTAACGAATTCTGGAGATCTTGCCAAATCGGTACATAGAGAGCTTTTTAATCTCTTTTATAGCTCTTTAGTATTCAACTGGATAAATAGATATTGATATTATTTCTAAAAAGCCATTTTGGCAGTATGTATCTAGAGTCTTACATTTTTTCATATACTAATTTAATCCAGTAATTGCTCTTCTAGGAATCTATCCTGAAGAAACAATCAAGAGATGAGGGACAAAGACTGATGTAGACAGTCACTGCATGATTTTCTATAACTAACCCAAAATGAATAAATAAAAAGGAAGCAATGATAAACAAGTAATTATGTAAGGATGGTACATCACTGCAAAAGATGTAACTACTAAATGTTTATGGAGAACTTTGGTGACACAGAAAAATTAAGATAAATCAACCAATTCAGATTTAAAAAAAGCATATGTACGGGGTGACAGCAATTATGTTCTTTAAATGCATATAAGAAAGACCAGAAGAAAATATACCCAAACGTTAATGTTAATTCCCTGAGTGTTAAAAACTATAGGTGATGTTTTTCCTTCTTTACAATCTTCTGCATTTTTCTAATTCTCTAGAGAAAGCATGTATTACTTTTTATAATCAGAAAGAAAGTTTGAAGCATAATCCAAGAAGTCCTAGCCTAGTCTTCCACTCTAATGCCAGGAACCCACAAGCCTCCCTGATCTCTTCCGTCTCCCCAAAACCATCTATCCAAAGCCAGAAAAGGCATAACTTGAGAGGAGGTAAAGAAATTAGCATATTTACTTCTTTCCTTGTCCATGCTCTAAAAGCCAAGTTCAGGGCTTTGCCACCATGAACCAGGTAGGAGGCAGGATGTCTCCTGTTCTCTCGCAAACCTAAAGGGCGAAAGAGGAAGGCAGAGTGTCAGCGAAACCATGTCAGGAAGTGAAGGACTTGCTATTTTTTTTCAGGCGACCAGAGAAAATGCTCAAGGTTCTAAATGCAACTTCAGATCTCAGTCCTTATAATAGTATTCATGTAATGAGTACCTACTATATCCCAGGCATTTGACATATACTATCTCATTTGATCCTTATACCCCTCCCTGTAAGCTAGGTATCATTATCTTCATTTTATAGTTCGGGAAACTGAGGCTCAGAGAGGCAGAGAGACTCAACCAAGAGCACACACCTAGTAAAGTGCCAAAGCCAACTGAAACCATGTCTATCTGAATCTAAGGTGTGTGCTCTTCCCATCACACTACTTTGCCTCTTGGGTTCAAAATGCAACACTCAGGAGGACCACAATTGCCAACTACACAGATCATAAAGGGCCATTAAAGCCCCTGTTCTAAGTTACTCCAGGAGGAGGTTATGACAAACAGCCAGATTTAGGCTCAATAAAGAATTTTCTACTGAACTAAGCTGTTCAGAACAGGTAATAAGCGGTTAGTCATTTATCCTCTTATTGAACACTTAAACAACAGTCTGTCTAGGAAAAAGAATAAGGGTTTGAGGTATTAGGTAGGAGACTGTACTCATTGGCCTCTGAGGTTCTTTGCAACTTTGAGATATTGATTCCTTCTGGCCAAGTCACCTTGAAAAATCTCAGGTCTGAGCAGACAAGAGACCTGGAAGGTTAGCTTTCACCTGGACTGATACTCAGAACCAACACAATGATGCCACAATGGTCAAGACTGAGCCTTGTCCCCATGGGAAGCACATCCAGGAAACTCTGAGACTATCCAGAATAAGTTTCTTATTTTAATTGGTAGGAAACCGGAATAATTTCACTGTGATCCAACTTTCTCAGCCACCTTTGCTAAATTAAAAAGGTGAAATCCATGCTCTACTGTACATTATGCTTAGTAAAAAAGGCAATCACAAAAGAGCACATGCTGTATGATTCCAGTTTTAAAGCTTTCTTGAAATGACAAAATTAGAGATGGAAAACAGATCAGTGGTTTCCAGAAGTTATGGATAGTGCAGGGAGAAGAGTGGGTGAGACTCTCATGGGGAGCACTAGGGAGATCTCCGTGGTGACGGACTAGTACTGTATTTTGATTGAGGTGATGATTATGTGTGTACATGTGCATGTACACATGTTCAGGGGATCAAGGTAAAAGGGACACTTGGCAAAGGGCTTCATACCTCGAAAGATGTCTAGGATGTGCTTTCCCACATACCAACAGATGGTCTCAAAGTTGGGGAACTTGAAGAGGTCTGCTGTGCTCAGCCGCTTTTCAATCTCATAGGCTCTGGAGGAAGAAGGTACAACAATAAGGATAAGAAGGATCCCATTTACTGAGAACCTACTATTATCAGGTATTGTTCTGGATGCTTTATATCCATTATCTCTAATCCTCACAACTACCCTGTAAGACCCTACTTTATGGGTTTGGAAACTTGGGCTCAAAGGTTATGTGACTTGCCCAAAGTCACAACTAGTAAGTGAAGAAGAGGTATTCATTTTCGGACTGAATATCACCAGGAATTAACGTATCTATTTCTTTCTGATTGTCCTGCCTCCCTCTATGCTGTACTCCTCACTATACAGGAGAACACAAGGACTCTAGCAGATGGAAATGGCCAACTCAGAAACACTATAGCCTCAGGACTCACTTGAGCTGCATTTCAATGTTAAGGCTGTGTAAGAAGTTCCCTCCAAAGGCAAGGCAGTCCACGGGGGTCAGCACAGCATGGATCCATCCTGCAGTAACGAGGCAAAGTCAGACCTAGAAAAGGGTTTTTCTTCCTTTGGACATCTCCACTGCCCACTCAGCTCAAACACAACTCCTTAGAGCAGCCAGCCTGGCAGTGACTCAGAACATTCTAAGTTTCTCTGATTCAGAACATTCTAGGTTCCTCCATTTTCCCAATACCCATTCTGGCCAAGTCTGCCATCATTATAACCCTGAACTGGACCAACTTATGGGGTTAATAAACTCCTACTTCCCTCCTCTCCACTTCAAAATCTCTCTGTTGCCTTACCCATCCTCTCTCCTCTCTAAAAACATCATCACCTCCTTGCATGACTACCCTTTCTAACTCCACCCTAGATAAAACATAGAGTTTCTGTGTTGGACAGATCTTGGTTAAAATTCTGCCATTTCCTAGCTAAATATTTACTTACAGGTTGGTTGTGAAACATGCAGCTAAGTTAGAACTCTAATCTCCTTGCCTTTAACCCTATACTGCCTTTTGGGACCTTCTGATTTTTCTTCTTAAGTCTCTCTCATATCACCTCCCCTTCTCCTTCCGTCCATCCTACCAATGCTTTGGTCAAACTCCTCATTGGCTCTCACCTAGGCTACTTACAACAGCCTCCAAACTGGCACCTCTACACCAGCAGTTTTCAAGGTGTGGTCCAGAGAATCCTGGGTGTCCCTGAGACTCTTTCAGAGCATATCTGAGGTCAAAACTATGTTCATGAAAATATTAAGATGTTATTTGTCTTTTTCACCCTCATTCTCTCATAGGTGTAGAGTGGAATTTTCCAGAAAGGACATGAAGTGATAACACAAATACAGAAGCAGATCTGAGAATCCAGTTGTTTTCTATTAACCCAGACATTAAAAAGATTTGCAAAAATGTAAATGTCAATCTTCTCACTAAATTGTGATTTTAAAGTTATTTTTCATAAAAATTGTTACTTACACTAGTATGTAATGAGTTCATTATTGTTATTTCTCAATGGATTAATAAATATTTCTAAAATTTCTCAATTTTAATTTATAACATGGTAAATATTAATAAATACAAATAAAAAACTAAAAACTCTTTTGAGTCCTTAATAATATTTAATAATAAAGGGGTCCTGAGTCCAAAGTGTTTGGTTGCAAACCACAGCTCTATACCTATCTCGACCTCTGAAATCTATCTTCCACATCCCAACCCAAAAGTGATATATATATAAAATACAAATCTGCCCATGTCATCCCCTGCTCGAAACCCTTCAATGAAACGTCCGTTTACAGGAGAATGGGTAAACTGCCAGTTACTCATACAATGGAATACCGGAAATTAAGTAAAATGAATGAACTACAACTACATGCATCAACATGGATCTTACAATCATAATGTTCAGAGAAAAAAGTAAGTTGAGAAGAATATATCCCTAATATGATGATTCCATTTATATAACATTGAAAAATATGTAAAACAATATTATATATTGCTTAATAACGCATCCTATATAATAAAGGGATAAAAATGCATGAGAATGGTAATCATCAACTTCAGAACAATGGCTAGCTCTGAGAGGGAAAAATGGGAATGTAACTAAGGAAAGGTATACAGGAGGCTTCAAATATATTTGGAATATTTTATATTTTTAGGTAAGTTATGAACACATAAATGTTCGTTACATTATTCTTTATATCTTTTGGTACATCTGAAATATTTCATTAGAAATTAAATAAAACTGTTAATGGTCCCAGTCACCTCCAGGGTAAGTTTAGCCTGCCTACCTTTTCAGCTTTATCTGCTCTCAGCCCTTGATCATTAGGGTTCAATATCCATAAACTGCTTCACACAGCTTTGCTTTCTTTGCTTATGCCTTTACCTATGTTTGAGATGTCTTTCCTGCCTTTCGTTCCTTGGTCAATCCCTACTTACCTTTCAGGTGTCACTCTTCTGAGATTTTTACAAACTTCTAACTAGACCAAGTGCTCTTCTCTGTGCTCCCAAAACTTCTGGTAAATACCTCGATTGTGGCAATTAGAACATTATAAGTAAATGGCCTATTGACCTTTTGTCCCTAGCACCTGGCCCAATGCTGGGGTAGAGAGTAGACAATTCTTATGGAACTCGCCAAAATTAACTCGAAATGCATTAAGGACCTGAATATAAGACCTGAAACAATAAAATGCAGAGAAGAAAACATAGGAACGAAACTCAAGAACCTTGAACTTAAAGAGGATTTTAGGAATTTGACCTCAAAGGCAAGAGAAGCAAAAACTAAAATAAATGAATGGGACTACATCAAACTAAAAAACTTCTGCTCAGCAAAAGAAACTGTCAACAAAGTAAAGAGACAACCATCAGAATGGGAAATACATTTGTAAGCAATGCCTCCAATAAGGGCCTAATATCCAAAATATACGAAGAATTCATACAACTCAATAACAATAGAAAAAACAAATGATCCAATCAAAAAATGGGCAGAGGACCTAAACAGACTCTTCTCCCCAGAGGACATATAAATGGCCAACAAATATATGAAAAGATGTTCAACATCACTAGCTATTAGGGAAATACAACTCAAAACCACAATGAAATACATCTCACACCTGATAGAATAGCTATAAACAACAGGACAAGTAATAACAAATGCTGGAGAGGATGTGGAGAAAAAGGAACCCTCATATACTGCTGGTGGGACTGCAAATTGGTACAGCCACTATGGAAAACAGTATGGAGGCTCCTCAAAAAACTAAGAATTGATCTACCATATGATCCAGCAATCCTTCTACTGGGTATTTACCCCAAAGACTCAAAAACCCATATCCGAAAAGATATTTGCACACCAATGTTCATAGTAGCATTATTCACAGTGGCCAGGACATGGAAGCAACCTAAGTGTCCTATGACAGATGATTGGCTAAAGAAGCTATGGAACATACACACAATGGAATATTACTCAGCCATAAAAAGAGATGAAATACTGCCATTTGCAACAACATGGATGGACCTCGAGATAATCATGCTAAATGAAATAAGCCCGATAGAAAAAGTTGAAAATCACATGATATCACTTATATGTGGGATATAAACCTAAAAGCAACAAATGAACAGGATAAACAAACAGAGACTTATGGACATGGACTATAGACTAGTGGTTACCAGAGGGTCCTGGGGAAGAGGGAAGGGAAGGTAGACGGGAAAAAAATTTAAATCATTTCTTCAATTAAAAAAATAAATTAATTAAAAAATAAATTAAAAAAATTCTTGTGGAACTAAGTAGATTATACCAGTTTGTGGGAATTTCTACTAAGATGTAAATTAATCCAACTCCAATTTCTGATAGGGAAATTCAGTTCACCAGTTACTAAATGCCCAATGTAGAAAAGGCATTATGCCAGGGAACAGAACACTATAAAAGAAAAAAGCAGATGGGTAGGGAGCTGAGGAGACTTGCATCACCATCTATTAAACATTCTACAAAACCGATGTAATCAAATCAATATGATATTGATATATGAAGAGACAGACCTGTGCAACAGAAAAGAAAATCCAGAATTATACAATATAATGTTAACAAAGATATTAGAATTATATGACAAGAATATTAAAGAAGTCATCATAAAACTGCTTCAATGAATAATTAATTACAAAGATGCTTGAAACAAAAAAAGAGAAGATATAAATAAGAAACAACTGGAAATTTTAGGACTGAAAAATACTATACCTGAAATAAATAACTGATAGACAACAATATGGAAACAATGAAGAAAAGAATCAGTGAACAGACAGTAAGTACCCAATATGAACAAAAGAGAGGAAATAGCCTGACAGAAAAATAAACTCAGGGATCTGAAACTACATATTTTGTTGGGACTACAACAAAATATTAACATTCAGATCATCAGAGATCCAGAAAAGAGAAGTTAGAATGTGGGGCTGAAAAAGTATTTGAATAAATAATGGCCAAAGATATAAACCTACACATTCAAGAAGTTCAGTGAACACATACAGTTTAAACCCAAAGAAATCCATGCCAAGACACTGTGTGACAGAAGAAAATTTAACTTTGGGTGGTGAACACACAATGAAATATACATATGATGTATTATTGAATTGTACACTTGAAATCTATATGATTTTATTAACCAATGTCACCCCACTACTTATAATAAAAAAGAAAAAGAAAAAATATTGAAAGTAGCAAAAGTGACACATATAAAGGAAAAACAATGTGAATGACATTTAAAACCAGGGAAGCAAGAAGGAAGAAGCACAACGTTCTTCAAGTACTAAAAGAACTATCAACCCAGAATTCTGTATCCAGCAAAAATATCCTTCAGAAATGAAAGAGAAATCGAGACATCTATAGACAAAGGAAAACTAAGAGAATCTGTTGTCAGCAGATCTACCCTGAAACTGTAAATGGAGAGAAAATGATAACATAAGGAATTGTGGAATATTAGGTAGGAAGAAAGGACAGAAGAGTAAAAATACAGGTAAATACAATAGACTTTCCTCCTTTTAGGTATTCTAAATTATGTTTGACAGTTGAAATAAAAATTAAAACACTATGTGATATGGTTCTCAGTGTATGCAGAAGAAATTTTAAGACAAATACATTATAACTGGGGAGAGTTTCAACCCTTCCCTCAAGCTGGTAAAATGTCAATTAAAATGTCAATACCTGTAGACTGTGATATGGATTATATATATACATATAAAAACTTATAAAAAAAACGAAGATAAAAATTCATATAGAAATTCAAGGAGCCTAGAGTAGCCATAACAATCTTGGGGGCGGGGGGAACAGCCAAAGATGGAGGGCTAACACTTCCCAATTTCAAAACTTACAACAAAGGTACAGTAATTGAGATAGTGTGATATTGTCATAGGACAGAAATATAGAACAATGGAATAGAATTCAAAGTCTAGAAATAAACCAATACATCTATGGTCATTTGATTTTTTACAAAGGTGTCAAGATAATTCAGTAGGGAAAGCATTGTCTTTCCCAGTGGTTCTGGGAGAACTGGGCATCTATATGTCAAAGAATGAAACTGGATCTTGACCTTGCACCATATATGAAAATTAACTTGAAATGGAAGAAAGACCTAAATATAAGAATTAAAACTATAAAAATCTTAGAAGAAAACACAGGTATAAATCTTTGTGACTTTAAGTTAGGCAATGGTCTTTTAGATATTACAACAAAAGCACAAACAAACAAAAATAGATAAACTGGACTTTTGTGCTTCATAGGACACCATCAATAAAGTGCAAGACAACCTCCAGAATGAGAGAAAATATTTGCAAATCATATATCTGATAAAGGTCTAATATTCAAAATATATAAAGAATTCTTACGATTTACAAAAAAAAAAAAAAAACAAATTACCAAATTAAAGAATGGGCAAAGGTTTCGAACAGACATTTCTCAATTAAAAAAAAAAAAAAAGATACACAAATATCCAATAAGCACATGGAAAGATGTTCAACATCAATAGTCATTAGAGAAACACAAATTAAAATCTCAACGATATACCACTTCATACCCACTAGGATGGCTATAATCATAAATATAGAAAAGAACAAGTGTTGGGGAGGATGTGGAAAAATTGAGATGCTCATAAATTGCTGGTGGAAATGTCGAATGGAGCAGCTGCTTTAAAAAATAGTTCGGCAGCTTCTCAAGAAGTTAAATAGAGTTATAATAGGCCTTACAAAATCCTCTCTTAGGTATACACCTAAGAGAACTGAAAATATATGTTAACATAACTTGTAGATAAATGTTCATAGCAAAATTATTCATAATAGCCAAAAAGTGAAAACAATTGAAATGACTACAAAGAAGAATGGATAAACAAAATGAGGTATATCCACAGAGTAGCCATTTAAAGAATGAAGTACTGATACATGCTATAACATGAACCTTGAAAATAATATGCTAAGTGAAAGAAGCCAGACCCAAAAGATCACATATTGCATGACTCCATTTATATGAAATATTCAGAATAGGTAAATCTACATACAAAGAAAAGTACAAAAGTGTCTGACAGGGACAGGGGGGAGATAGGAATGGGGAGTGACTGTTAATGAACACAGGGTTTCTTTTTGAATGATGAAAATTTTCTGGTATTAGAAGTGATGGTTGCACAACCTTGTGAATATTTTTTTAAACTGAACATGGTTAAGTTTTATGGTATGTGAATTATATCTCAATTTTTAAAGCATATTGAACTAAATGAAAATACCACGTATGAAAATATGTGACAGCTAAATCAGTACTGAAGGTAAAATTTTAGCACTAAATGCTTACGTTAGAAGAGAGAGAGAGTCTGAAACCACTGAATCTAAGCTCCTATCTCAAGACTGGAAAAAAGAAAGACAAAGGCAGAAATCAATGAAATTAAAAACAGAAAGATAAAAGAGAAAATCAATGAAATAAAAAGTGTTTCCTAAAAAGTTCAATAAAATTGACGAACTTCCATTAATAGTAACACAGAATAAGATAAGACACAAATAATATCAGGAATAAAAAAAAGATCTCACTAGAGAACTAGAAGACATCAAAAGGATAAAAAATACTATAAGTGACTCTACACACAAATTAGATAAAACTGAACAATTCCTGAGAAGCACAATCACAACTCACCCATAATGAAATAATTTGAATAGCCTAATAAAGTTTAAGGAAATTGAATGCTAATTAAAAGCTTCTCCCAAAGGAAATCTCCAGGGCCATGAGATTGCACTAGAGAATTCTACTAAATGTTTTGAGAAAATTTAACACTAATTCTGAAATCGAGAAATTAAGAAATCAAGAAAAATTTAAATAAATGGAGAGATATATTGTGTTCATGGAAGACTCAGCATAGTACAGATGTCAACTTTTCCAAAACTGAGAAAACTGGGGGTACTTTTTCAAACTACACACACTCAGATCCCATCCTGGACCTATAAATTCATAATTCTAGGGATGAAGCTAGGCATGTCTTGTTTAGGGGAACCCATCTTCATGCCAGGTCATTCTGATATATAGCTTACAATGCCAGCTTCCCAGTCACTGTCCTTAGATTCATAGGGCTTAGAGTCCTGTTCTCTATCTGTCTACCACATTGTCATCGGCCCAGTGCAAAGAAGTCCATCAACCTCCTTCTGGCTGTCCCCACGTGCAGCCTCCTCAAGCAATCATGCTGCCCACTGGCCACCATGTGAATTTTCTTGAGGTCCAATTCTGAGCCTTCAGCTAATATGAAAGGGATATCCCACATAATCAGATCAACACATTATGAGAAGGGGTTGGTTCTGGTGCCACAACCTCCCTTCTTCTTCCCGCCCTCCTCAAACACTCCCAGAGGGGCCCAGGGAAGACCTGTAGGAATGAAAAGTGTCTGTCCTTGCTTCACAGAACACTTGTAGCACTTGTCCACCTGGTCCCCAAAGAACATCTCATCCTGGTTGGAGGAGCTGCTCCAGCACTCGAAGAGAGTCAGGTTGGCATTTGTTGGGCGGATCAGGTAGAAGATCTTCTCACCCTGAAACAAGAGGTTGAAGTGCCAAAAATACCAAGCGTTTCCAGAAAAGTCCTCCAGGAGATCTCCAAAAGGATATTCTCTCTCTCATGCTCCAAGACCACGCAGTACGCCAGAATTCTTTCCCAAACCCAACCACGAATCATTTGTATGTGGATCTGGAAAACTTCAAAAGGTGCTTTTGCACTCTGCACTTTTAAGCTTCTATAAGATTGACAAAAATAATTTGGAAAGTATATTTCAAACAAAATTGTTCAACTTAATACCAATGTACACCAAAGGCTCTTATTTTAGATTCAATGCCAAATGAAAAATGGCCTCTATAGATGAAAAGATCAATAATACTAGCCCTAGGAGAATTTAAGACCACCTTACTGATGAGAAGAAAATTAAATTTGCCTTTAAATGCTGTTTACAGAAAGTGTTCCTTCTTACACCTGCAATCAAAGCTAATAAAAGTTTAAAAGTTCAGTAATCGCCCAAAGACTTTTGGAAGATTTTATGTTAGGTGATTATCTGTTAAAAGAACATTTTATTTCCTAATTATGTTTTGACTGGAAAATCACCAGATAGATAATTTGGCAGAAAAGAAACAAAAACCCACTAGCACAAAACTATCCCCAACCCACAGCTTGATTAGTTTAACCAATATTTCATGATAATAAGTTTCAATGTAGAAAAGCAACACTAGAAATATCTATTCTACAACTAGAGAAATTTGAATCAGATCTGTAGATTAATAGTATATCAATATTAATTTCCTGATTTTGATAACTATGCTGTTTTTAAGAAATACACACTGAATTATTATGAGATAAAGGGACACCATGTCTGCAACTACTCTCAAATGTTTCAGAAAAAAATATATATAAAACCCTTGTCGTATGTTTGCTTTAGAGAAAAAAAGAATATAGTAAAACAGTAACATTTGGGGACTCTGAGTGAAGGGCACACAGAAATTCTTCCCATTATTTTTGTAATTTCTCTATAAAAAATAAATTATTTAAAAATAAAAATGTTAAATCTAACATTTACATAATAGCACCTTCATTCACATGTGACAATTTGTGATAAACCAATGAAAACAACTAGTTCAGGATTGATGATCATTCAGACAAGAGCCATATATAAGATATATAAGTTTTCTGCTTCTTTCCTTGGCATTTCTGAAAAGAAAACTAAATAGTATGAACGATGGTGGAAAACTATGAAAATTACTTCAGAAATTTGTATTCCAGACCTCAAAAATCTTTTATAGTCATTGATAATCAATATGCTAATTACAAAATTGTAGCAACCACTAAAAGAGAAACTATCTATAGGAAGGCTGACATTAAAAAGAACTTCTCATATATGCTCTGTCTTGATGGTGGTGGCAATTGTATTATGCAACTATATACAACTGACAAAACTCATTAAACTATACACTTAAAACAGATTAATTTCATAGTATATAAATTATACCTCAATAAAGTTGGAGGGAGGGGAAACTTCTCATGTTACCAGGACTTTCTGCAGTAAATATAGACATTTCCATACATAGTGGTAGGAGTATAGATTGGTTCAATTAAGAAGATAACAGGGGGAGAAAAAACATCTGCTATTATTCAAAAATATTTTAAGCATCAAAACTGTAAAGCAGAGACAGTTTATATGGCATATTTACTAAGTACCCAACCCTGATAGAGTAGTTATATGGATATGTCACCCAAATAGAATCCAGAAGGCAGGTAGGCCTCAGCAGCCTGTTTTGTGCTGCCTCCTGAAACAAATACGTGCAAGGCCTGGCTGCCTCCAGAAGCCACATCCATTCCTACCTTGAGCACATGGTACCAGACTGAGGTGCCGCCAAAGTCAATGTGAAAGTCTGTATAGCTATCCCGCACGCTCATGAGGCAGTACTTCTGCACATTGGGCCTCTCAAAGATACATTCCTCTGGCCACAAGTTCTCCACCCATGAGAGCTTCCGAACGATTTTGGGTGTCTCCACAAGGTTAGAAAGCCTAGCAAGAAAGGGATGGAGAGCGGATAGTCAGCTGACTGGGAATTGAGACTGAAGTCTCAATAAAATGCCCCCCATCCCAGTAAGAGTCAGATAAGACAAAAGGTGTTCCTCCATATAACCCCCAAGGGCACACAGGACACTTAATACTCTAAGTCTGGTCAGCATCCTCATTCCACTCAGCTTTAAAAGTCCCAAGTCCCAGCTCCACAGTGTTCCCCAGTCAAGAGCAATCATTTCCTCCACTAAATGCTTATACTCTCCCCTCAACCGAACCTACTCACTTGACACACTTGGTTTATAACATTGTTCCCATCTCATAGCATCGTCTTTATGAGGAACCATTAGAGAAACCTCCCTGGCCTCAGTTCCAGGTAGACATGTTTCTCCCAAACATCTGGTTGTTTATATTCTATGTGAAATCACGAATCTTGTAACAATGCATTCCCTTCTTTGTTCTGACCTTCAGGAAATTCAGTGAAAACTCTACAGTCTTTCACTATCAACTATCCAGACATTCATACATACATTTTGTGTGCAGATTATCCACCAGATGTATCCTATATCCCCACCTTTATTTTGCTTTTAGTCCAATTTTCTCTTTTCTCTCTCTGCATCTCTGTAAGTTACTTCAAATAGTCTTTCAAGATGAAGAGAAGTATAAACAAACATAGTTTTTAAAAATGCCTTCAGGTTGTTTAACTTTGCATATTAAAACCATCAGTAAGGGTTTCAATATTGTACTATAGTTATTCTAAGATATTGCCACTGAGGGAAACTAGCTGAAGGATACACAGACCTCCCTGTACATTTTTTGCAACTTCCCGTGAATCTATAATTATGTTAAAATTAAAAGTTAAAGAAGTAAGCAATCGGTAAGCTTCCTAAATGCAAAAAGATATGTTATGATTTTGGTGGATCTCCCACGGTTCTGAATACAGAGAAGACTACATATATCTATTAAGTGCATGAGTCCAGATAGAATCATTTAAAGATTATAAGCTTTTTTCCTTTTTTTCAAATCTAAGAAACCTTATCCTTAGAGAAACTACATGGGAGTAATTTTAGTAAATCTATTTCCAGGGACAGAGGACCTATCTTGGGAGTTAAATAAGTGAATATCACATTCTAAATAGCAGCATGAGGTCTAAGAAAGCTGTCCTAATCTTGAAGGAGATAAAAATTAATTTAAATAGCTACTGTATAATCTATCCGATGCTAGAAACTGTAGAGGAGAAATAAGATTTCGTTGTTATAATATGAGCAGCTACCCTAGAAAACTATAAACCAGCTCCCCATCCCAAAGGACAAAACCACCAGAAAGAAGGGAAAGGAACACTAACATCCACTCGGTATATCGCAAGCTCTAGGCATTTATCAGACTTTTTACTCACCCCTGACTCTCCTACCTGGTATCGGAGAATTCCAAGCTAATGACATTGAGGACTTTCTCCCTCTTCCCACTGTAATAATATTTCACAAAATCACCAAGCTTCATCTTGCAGTCAGCCTGGCGGGTCACATCAATCACATCAATCTCTTTCTCAGAGCCTGGAATGAAGAGAATGCGCTCTGTAACAAGTGGTCTCAGGGACCAAGGAAGAGTCTCTCATCCCCTCATCAGTCCCTAGAATGGCCTTATACTCACAATCTCTCCCCTCAGACATTATATTTATATGTACATGTTTGGCAGGTGGGGGTAGGAATCCTTCACATTCTCCTTAGACCTATGTGCCAGGTTCAGGTCTGCTAGGGCAACAGAACTGCCTGATACACAGCCTCAGTCACAGTACAGTTCACCTACCTGGGCCCTGCTTCACTTCTTCTCTTCCTATCCCCCAAAACTCATGTCTAGAGGACAACTGACATTTGAGGGCAAAAATCAAAGGTTTTCTCATCTCAACGAAGGACAGAGAGACCACCATGATCTCTGGAATGCCCCAAGTAATAAATGGAGCTCAGTCTGGGGTTTTGTGGTATGTTAGGAAGAAAAGAGAAGACCAGGATTTTGTTTCTAGCTTTGCTAAAGAATGACTCTGGGCAAGGCATTTCACCTCAGATTCCCAAGATGGCAAGAAAAAAAATGCAAAAGGTAGACTAGAGAGAAAGGGTCACAGGTCTTGATGGGAGTGAACAATATCACAGTTAAGAGGGTCTGTGTTACTTACCAACATAATGCTCCACATCTCTCACAGTGAATGATGGTGAGGGTAGTGTCATCCCCAACCCATCCTTCTTCAAGACTAGGATGGGCACACTGAAGCTATTCTCTTCCAGGAATTCCACAGTCAGTTGACTTCCAGTGGGCTTCAGAATCACTTCATCTGAGCTGTGGGACACATGAGAGAAAGCCTGAGCCCCAAAGGCCCTGCCACTGAATGCCTCACTGGATGCTGCCACTCACCCAAGGTGTACAGTTTTCCTGAAGGTACCTAAGATGGGCTAGCAACTAATGGTATAAAGTTCATGTGCCAGAGAAGAAAGGATCTATCCAAGGTAAGTAGCCAGATCTCTGGAAGAAGTGAGGAGATTAATCCAGGACATCCTGTCAATAGAATGCTCTTCCATGGATGACAAAGGAAGAAATCAGTCAACAGCCTGCCCAGGGAGAAAAGAAGAAAAGACATCTCACAAGTTTAGCTGATTTACTCTAACCCAGAGCAGCATTCATTACCTCTTTTAAAATACTGGCAAATAAAGAGAAAAGATTGATGAAAAAAAACAAAAATAATTTTTACAATCACTTTCTCAGCACATATACTGAGTTAACTAGAAAAACAGGACTCTCTTTTTTAAAAAAATCATGCTGGAGAAAAGATAGACTACTTGACAAGTTGCGTTGGGACAAACATCTGGAAAAATGTCTATTTACTGTTTACATAACTTTAGACAGATCAAAGATTAAATAAGAAAACATAAAGCCATAGAGTAAAAGAAAAAAATATGGGAGAGACAAGGCCAAGTACTCATAAAAAATAGTAATAAATTCACATAAAATTTTAAATTTTCTGCAAGGAAAGTTATAAATTAGTAAGAAATAGGTGGTGGCTCCATACTGTAGGGGTTAACATGTGTGCTTTACACGCAGAAGGTCCTGAGTTCGTGCCCCAGGTGGATCCACGGACCATACCCTGGGTGCGCCAGGCCCCCAGAGTACTCCGGGGGTGCCAGGCCCCGGGTGTGTGCTGCGAGCGCGTGGGAGGAGACACTCCACCTTCAGAGATCCAGTTCTTAAGGGGAGATGGCAACATCCGTAGGTCAAGGGTAGAAGTGGGGCAGGGGGGAAATTAAAGAGGGGAGGAAAAAAAGAAATAGGCAGTAACCCAACAGAAAAAATGTCCAACATAAGCAGATAGTTAACAGAGAAAGAAATAAGGGTGACTTAGAAATATACAAAAATATATGCGCCTCCTTCATAATTAAAAAATGTAAGTGGAAACATTTTATTTGTATCTTATCAGAAAGGCAAAAAATATGTTTGATAATAAACAGTGTTAGCCAGGATATAGGGAAATAGACACTCTCACACATTGTCTAGTGGGAGTATGAAATGGTATAGCCACTTTGGAAATAACTTGGTAAAATTTATAAACATTTTTAAAGCACATACTCTTTCACCTAGCAATTTATTTTTAGGTAGTAAATCTACACATAGACTCACCCACATATGCAAAAATTTAGATACAAAGACATTCGCTGCAGCATTTTTTTCTAATAGCAAAATACTAGAATCAATTTAAATGTTTATCAATAGAGGATTGGTTAAATAAATTATATATTCATACAATGGAATACTAAACATCCATTAAAAAGAATGAAGGACATCTGTAATGTGCTGCTATCGACTGATCTCCAAGATATATAATTTAGGTTTAAAAAAAAGCAAGATGCAGAACCATATAGTGTTTCTACTTGTATTTTTTTAAAAGAAGACT
The DNA here is from genome assembly GCF_000151845.1 of Pteropus vampyrus. Lineage (NCBI taxonomy): Eukaryota > Metazoa > Chordata > Mammalia > Chiroptera > Pteropodidae > Pteropus > Pteropus vampyrus. The sequence continues at coordinate 937,669 of NW_011889299.1, read as the reverse complement.
ACACACACACATGCTATATAAGTAAAAATTATTTATGAAAGAGTGCACAAGAAATTGGTTCACTTTAGAGAAGAGACCTGAGGGGTTTGAGGTAGAAGGGAGATTCACTGCCTTTAAATAAACAAATAAAACAAAAAACATTAAGTTGAAGAAATATTTATAATTCTAAACCCTTCAATTACAGGAAAGCTGAAAATGATCAAATGAATTAAAAACAAAGCAAAGAGAGTGCTTCATTTATTAATTTTTCTAGCTCATTATTTCTGCTCAGTTGAAGTAACTTATTTTTAATAAGCCTATCTTAATTTTTTAAAAAAGAAAAATGTTTTCTTGATTGCAAAAGAAATACATAACCACTCATTTTTTTTTATTTTTTAAGAGTTTCTTCTTCTCTACAATGAGAGAATTAAACTTTCTAACCTTTAAGACTCCTAGTTGTAGCAATCCTTGGGTGCATGTAAATATCCTTTCCTGACTTAGGTGAAAACTGCCTCCCAAAAGTTTCTCCTCTACCAAAAGTTTCTACAAGTGGGCCCTAATGTACTCTGCAAATTGAATGAAACACTAGCAATGTTTCTCAAAAACTGACTAAAACAGAAGATCCCTCCCCAAAGGGAACTTGCAGAGCCCTGCAAACATCCCTCAATGGGGAAAGCACCTAATGGGACAGCCAGTAGAAGGCTGGGAAGAGATGGGTCCCAGCTTCCCAGAGCCCTGGAGTTCACTAGCCCTTGGGGTAGGGGTAACTTACCTGTCAAAGGTCCGATTCCGGAGTTCTCGAATGAATGCAGGGCTTCCAGTCTTCACTGGCTTCCCCTTGTGTGTATCATGCCCTTTTGAAGATACACGGCGTTTTTTCACTAGGCCAGAAAAAGACATGAAACCATGAGTCAGAATGGCCATGAGCTATGGTTCCAAGAGCAAAGGCTTCAGCAGATCCTGCTTCCCTTCCAATCTAACATGCTCTTGGAACATCTGAAGCAGCAGATCCTGCTTCCCTTCCCATCTAACATGCTCTTGGAACATCTTTCCTCACAGACTCAGGAAAGTTCCTGGTGAGGATAGGTGCTTCCTCTGGAGAATCCCTAGGAAGGAAGGGAGGTGAAGCTCTACACTTCTGTTCTCTCAGTGGGGTAGCCACTGGCCTGCGGGGCCTATGCAGGCTTCTTCTATTTCCCAAGGGAGATAAATCTGAAGCACCCAGGCAAAGGCAATCTCCCTTCCAAGTTTCCTTTGCTTTGTCTCTCTTCTGGCCCATCTTATCTTGGAAACCCTAAAATCTACTCACTAATGGAAGGTCCATGTAAGACCTCACAGTTGGGGCAATGATAGAGGTCAATGTCAGCAGCCTTCTCCTCTTCGACACCGACACAACTAGAAAAGAGAAAAACAGTCAAGGTTCATGGAAATTTTATTTTTCATAAGGTCTAGAACTCTGCTGTCCAGTATACAGGGCTATTTACATTTCAATTAATTCAAATTCAGTAAAATCTAAATGTAGTTCCTCCATCACACTACCTTTATTTCAAGTGCTCAGTAGCCATATGTGGCTAGAGGTGACCATACTGGGCAGATTATCAAATATTTTCATCCATGTGAAAAGTTCTATTGGATCACACTAATCTAAAACAATTATGACAGAGCTAAAAACGTGCAGAAAGTAAAACTTGATTGAGATTCAAAATGGTTAAAGCTGAAAGAGACTGTAGAGCAGTGTTGTCCAATAGAAATATAATGTGAGCCAAATAGGTAATTTTAAATGTTCCAGTAGCCACATTAAAAAGGTAAAAAGGGTCTATGGCCATGCCGCCCTGAACAAGCCCGATCTTGTCTGATCTCGGAAGCTAAGCAAGGTCAGGCCTGCTAAACAGGGTCAGGCCTGGTTAGTACTTGGATTGGAGACCATGTAGGAAGACCAGGTGCTGTAGGCATAAAAAATAAAAAATAAGAGATTGTAAGCTGACAAGGTCCTTGCAATCTGTGAGGTCAACCACGGGTTGCCTCGCCTAAAAATAAATAAATAAAAGGTAAAAAGGAACAGGTGAAATTAATTTTAATATTTTATTTAACCAATATATCCAAAATATTATTTCAACATCGAATTAAAAATTTTAAACTTTATTGAGCTACTTTTATTAAATGAAAAGGACTAAAAGATTTTATAGTCAACACTGGTTCTGAGTGAAAGGTTACAGGTGATCATTTTTCTCTTATTATATTTTCTACAATGAACATGTTACTTATTTCATATTGTAATGTCTAAAAATATTTAATTTTGAAAATTTGAGTTTGCATGTATATGAGGTGGAAATCTCACAAAATTAAACCTTTCCTCACCAAAGAAGTCATCAGCAGCCCTCCAAATAACTTCTGGCTAAGATCAAACTCCTCAAATCTTTTGGTCAGCCATACACAGCAGGGAGAATAAAAATAGGGTGTAGCTATAACTGTTTCAGCCAAGATCATGTTCATAAACTGACTTCCTGGGATCATGACCCCATCGCTTTGCAGACTGCTAATCCTAATGCCTGTAAATATGCTGCATATCAATAAACTGCGGATATCACCATCAACTTGGTAGGATTTTTTTAAAGGCTCAGATAATGTATATAAAGTCCCTAGCACAATGAATATGGAGTCTGGTACACAGTAAATAGTAAGTAATAGCTAATAATAGTTTTTCACCCAGTCTAGACCTCACCATTTACCTGCCTCAACCATCTTTAAATACATTCCCCAGACCTTGTAGCATTAACTCACTTCCCTGAACTACATGCTTTCTGACTCATACCCCTGCTACCCCTGGACACTGCTCAAGAAGGAACCCCTCTGGTAATCTCTCTGCAGAACTTTCATCCCATATGGCTATGTGCTTTCTCTACCCAAAACATCCACTGCTTATCAACTTTATCACCTTTTCTGTTGTACCCCCAGCAACCCAATTCCTTAGTAAACAAACCTCTCTATATTCACATCCCCTTCAACAAACCCCTTCCTCACCTTCCTGGCTTAACTGAATGCAGCTTCTCCTATGAGAAAACCATTTTTTCTATGCCAGTGCCACTCAAAGTGTGGTCCATGTGGTAGTTGAGATAGTACAGAAAGAGTAAGCAACCAAAAACTTTAATGGCAATTTGGCTGAGTAATTTTATGCCTGTTGAAAGTAATAATAAAAAATTGAAGCTTGTTTTTTTGTAGAGCTTTTTTGGTCATACCATTTTTCTAGTAATTCATTTTTTTTATTTTTCAAAAGGAGTGGATTGGAATTGAAAAAGTCTAAAAAGCTCTGTGCTAAAGCCCTGTCAGGTAGAAGTTGTACATTCTCCTAGACCATTACAACTCAGGGGTGGGCTAGAGGTAGACATCCTCCTCATTCTTCAGTGAGACTCTGAGATCATCTCTCTTTTACCCTTATACGAGATCTCCTCCTCCTCTGAGTTTTCTATTATCCAGCCATACCGCTTCTTACTCCTCTTCACTGTCAGCTATTCATCTCCCCAACATACACCCTTCACTCATTGAAAAACCTACTCACAGATTCCTTTCCAGCCAACTTCTGCCAACATCCCATGTGACATTTCTACCAATGTAGAGGCCTTACATCCTGGCCTTTTAGCTCTTTGACCTTCTAATCTTCAGAGGCTGCTGCCTCCATACCCATTTCAGCTACCAACTCTCATGGCCATCCCCTAGACCTGGTCAACACTTGCAGTTGCTCCACATATGAAATGTGAAATTCATACATCACACTCTCTGACCACTAGTATATCCATCCAGCTATCATTCCTCACTTCAACCATTCTATTACAGATATCCTCAACTCATTTGCCGCACTGCCTTTCCATTACCTCCACATGCAAATCCCAACCCTGGCTCAATCCAACTACATAACAATGGGCCACGGAACATGGCTGAAGAAAAATCATCCACTGGGGTGATGCCACAATAAATTCATTGTCCAAAATATCTGAGTCACAGAAGCCAACACAATATTGAAGGAGAACAAAGTTGGAAGACTGATGCTACCTGACTTCAAGACTTACTATACAGCTACAATAATCAAGACAGTGTGGCACTGGAAGAATAAACAAACAAATCAATGGAACAGAACAGAGAGCCCAGAAATAGACCCAAATAAATATAGTCAACTGATTTTTGACAAAGGAACAAAGGTAATATAATGGAGCAAAGACAGTCTTTTCAGCAAATGCTGCTGAACAACTGTCATCCACATGCAAATAAATGACCCTGCCTCCTACTTCTTAGACAAAACGAAGTAATCAGATGGAAACTACCTCAACTTGCCACACAGAATCTACGTCCTTCTGCATTCATCTTTTCCTACTGTTACAACAAAAGAACTATCCTTCCTTCTTTCTAAGTTGGCTTTTCCACACAGGTCACATCCTTTTTTTTTTTCACCTTCTCAATCAATTATTCCTTCTTTCTGAATTATCTTCAACTCTCTCCCTACCTTCTCCTTCACGACAGCATTTAACGAGCTCACTGGATCTTTACAGATAACAAAGTCAAGACCCCTCCCTCCCTCCTGTCTGCTACTTCAGAGCTAAACATCTTTTTTAGTTAAACCTATACAGCTTCATAATGACTTTTAATGAATAGTATCAGTTATACATGGTACAAAACTGAAAAGGTACAGAAGTATATACAGTGAAGTCTCCCTCCTACTCCTAGCAACTGGGTAGTATCCAGAGATGTATCATCAAAGCCAAACCTATAAAAAAAGAATTTTTTAGAGTGCTGTGTACACTTTTTTCATCCACTTGCTACAGTCCCATTTTAGTCCCCACCTCCTTTAAAACAGATCTCACCAATGTCCTGACCTCCCTATTGATATATGCAATAAGTACTTCTCTTTTTCATGTCACTTGAGCTCTTTCTTAGCAGCATTACACAGTACTAACTCTGTGCTCTCCCCATTTGACAAGCTCTCTACTTTTGATGTCCAGAATACCCAATTTGCCGGGTGTCCATTCCTTCAGCTAACACATCGTGAACATCTGCCAGGCTCTGGTCTAGGTACGGGAGAAACAAAGAAATAGAACAAAGCATACAAAAAGCCTTGCCCTCATGGAGCTGACATTCTAGTGGGGGAAGCAGACATGAAACAAGATAAATCAATGTAATCAGTGAAATATATTATGTTAGATAATGAGAAGAGCTAAGTAGAATAAAGCATGAAGAAGAATACACATGCATGTGTATAAATCAACACACACACACACACACACACACACACACAGTGGGGGTGGGAGTGAGGGGCATGGCAGTGGTATTGACATTTTAGGTAGGGAAGCCAGGGAAGAACTCACTGACAAAGCGACTTTTAAATAAAGACCTGAAGGGAACGAGGGAGCAAGCCCTACGGCTATGAGCAAAAAATATCCCAATTAGAGAGAACAGCAAGTACAAAAGCCCTGTGGCAAGAGTGTGTCTACATTATTAAAAGGAACAGAGAGGACAGTGTTCTGCAATAGAGAGAGCAAGGAGACAATCATAAGTCAGAAAAGGACTCATTAGTCCTGTAGCAGGGACCAGTAGACTATCATAAAGGACTTTGGCTTTTCCTGAGTGAAGTTAAGAACTGGGTGAAATCCACATGAGGGTTATGAGGAGGAACATGATGCAATGTGATCTTAATTATGTCTCTTGCTGCTCTATTTCCCAGTGTATTCTTTTTCTCCTGCCCACTCCTTAAATGTTGAAGTTTCTTAAGTCCTCCTGCCTAGACAGTCTTTTCTCCTCACTTTCCCTTCCAGGGCTCCACATGTCCTCTATGCACCTAACTGCAAGCCAGATCTCTTTGCTGAGTTTCAGATCCCTTCTTCGAAATGCCTCCTAGGTATCAGCCCACTTATATACTTCAAATTTAACATGTCCAAATTAAATTTCTCCCCCTGCCTGCCCCCTAAACCTGCTTCCTTGCTTCCTCTCTTAGCAACTGGCAGCATAAGTCTACCAGGTGTTTAAGCCAGAAACCTGGCAGCCACTGAGGACCCACCTCTCACCCTTTCCCTCTAGTATACTGAGTAGGCATTTGAGTTAAGAACTCAGATTTTAAGGCCAGACTGCCTGGGTTTACATCCTGGTTGTACCTGCCAATTACTAGCTGTGGGATCTTGAGCAAGTTATTAACTTCTCTGTGCCAGTTTCCTCATCTATAAGGTGGGGATAAAAATTGTACATACATCATAAAGTTATTTTTTATATATGAAAATATATAAAATATATGTGAAAATATATAAAGTATTTAGAACAGTGCCTGGTACATAGTAAGTGTTCTGTATATGTTGTATTATCATCCAAGTTATCACCATGTCCTATCAATTCTATCTCCTAATTAGCTATCGATTGTACCCTCTGTCAACCTTATTGTCCCTGCTCTAATCCAGGCTACTACTATCTCTAACTGGGATTATTGCCCTGCCCTCCTAACTGGGCTTCTGGCCTCTACTCTCCCCTCACCAAACTGGCTCTCCTCACTACAGCCAAAGTGATCATTTTAAAATGTAAATTTGAGCCTGTCAACCCTTGCTCAAAATCCCGCACAGGCTTCCTATTTTTCTTAAGTAGAAACTTACCATGGCCTTGCCTCTCTAGCCTCACCTCTTGCCCCTCATACACAGCATCAGCTACATAATTTGTGGGGCCTGGTGCAAATGAAGATCAGAGGCCCCTTTTTCACAAAATGGAGTGGGGGAAGCTTTTTCCTTTCTCAATGTGGCTTATTTGCTATTTACTGTCATGCTCCCTTGGGTAAGGGGAGAGTGTAGGCCCTCAGTGGCACCCAGGAGCCATGCTTTGTGATTCAGTATGCAGGGTGCCTATACCTGACCTGGCTCTCTTGCACCTGCACCCAAGCCCAGTGCCCCAGGCAGCCCACCAAGAACCTGTTCAGGGATGCAGGACTTCACACGAGCTAAAGTTCTAGGTCTGCAGGACACACTCCATTGTCCCACTGTACTTCACATATAAAACACAAATTCGAAGGTAAAATTATTAAGAATTTTAAGACAATAATCACAGAACATTAAACCTCAAGCATGGGGCCCATTTCCAAATATGAGGCTGTGTGACTATGGTGGTCAAATGCCTAGGAAGTCAGCCCTGCTCTAAAAAGCCAGCTGGAATCTCAGTGCCATGCTCTTTCTGGTCTCTAGGTCTCATTGCACATGGTTCCCTGTGCCTAGAACATTCTTGTTTTTCCTCTTCCCTGCAGCTGTGCCACCCCACCACACACACTATCCCTATTTCAGCACTCACCACATGGACGTTCGACTGCTCATGTACTTGCTATCTGACTCTACAACATTTGGCAGATAGCATCTATCTTATTCATCAGAAGTCCTTGCCTAATCCATTTCCTAGTCTTGCTTTATTTATTATTCGACTCAATTTAATAAACATTCATTGGGCTAGATAACTCCTATCGAGAAGGCAGATGGATGAAAATCAGGCTTCTGGCGGCACTGTCTCAACAATTATTACCTGGGTTTAATTATCAAGGGTTCTAAATCCTATTTCACTTCCTTAGCACAGAAGATAATTATTACAGTACCAGGTCTCAAGATTAAGATGAATTATCCCCAATGTGTAGCACAGAGCCTGTTATGTGGTAGATAATCAATATCTGTTAAGTAGGTGAGTACATAAATTCAATAAGTATTGACTAAGAATGTGCCACAGCCCTCATGGAGTGGACATTCTAGAGGGGGAGACAGACATGTGGTGCCAGAACAGTTTCATTAAGTGCTATAGAGGAAATAATGCAGGGTAAAGGGATGATGAACGAATGAGTAAATTTGAAGCCCGCATAAAAGAAAACTGAGCTATAAGTTATACATATATCATCACATTTAATCTCCACAACAAATCAGGGCATTCTGTACAGTATTCAGAAGCACTATAGCACAGAGCTTAAAAGTACAGACTTGGGAGCCAAATGGTCTGGGTTTGAATCTTATCTCTGCCACTTACTAGCTGTGTGAACTTAAGCAATTTACTTAACCTCATTGTGCCTCAGTTTGTGCATCCGTACAATGAGACTATTAATAGCACCCTACCTCACAGGGTTGTTCCGATTAAGTGAGCTAAAACAGGTAAAGAACTTATTTTCAATTTCTTGTTCACATTTATGTTTGATTCCCCCTTCTTCTTCTTCCTCCTCTTCCTCCTCCTTCTCCTCTTCCTCTTCTTCTTCTTCTTCCTCCTCCTCCTCCTTCTCCTGCTCTTCCTCTTCCTCTCCTTCTTCCTTCTTCTTCCTCCTCCTCCTCCTCCTTCTCCTCCTCCTCCTCTTCCTCTTTCTTCTTCCTCCTCCTCCTCCTTACTCTTCTTTCTCCTCCTTCTCCTCCTCCTCCTTCTTCTTAAAAAACTCCCTTTATCATTTTTTTGTAATACTGGCTTTGTGGTGATGAATTCCTTTAGCTTCTTCCTGTCTGGGAAACTCTGTATCTCATCTTCAATTTTAATTGATAGCCATCAAATAAAATCAGAAATGATAGAGGAGCAGTGACAACTGACACACGAAAATACAAAGGATTATAAAAAATTACTACTAACAGTTATATGCCAACACATTAGACAATCTGGAAGAAATGGATACAGTCCTAGAAACATGCAATCTTCAAAGATCAAGTCAAGAAGAAACAGACTCTGAACTGACCAATTACTATTAATGACATCGAATCATGATCAAAAAACTCCCAACAAATATAAGTCCTGTACCAGATGGCTTCACAGGTGACTTTTACTAAACATTCCAAGGAGAATTAACATCTATTCTTCTCAAACTATTCCAAAAACTTCAAGAGGAGGGAAGGCTCCCAAGCTCATTTTATGAGGCCACTATTACCCTGATTCCAAAGCCAGACAAAGACATTACAAAAAAAAGAAAATTATGAGCCAATATTCCTAATAAACATAGATTCAAAAATCCTCAACAAAATATTAACAAACTGAATTCAGGAATGAATTAAAAAGATCATACACCATGACTGAGTAGGATTTATGCCTGGGATGTAAGGTTGGTTCGATATCCACAAATCAATTAATGTGGTATACCACATTAACAAATTTTAAGATAAAAATCATATCATCATATCAATAAATGCAGAAAGTGTTTGACAAAATCCAACATCCATTTATGATTGAAACTCTCAGTACAGTGGGAGTAGAGGGAACATACCACAACATGATAAAGGCCATACATGACAAACCCACAGCTAACATTATACTCCATGGGGAAAAGCTAAAAGTATTTTCCTTAAGATCGAGAACAAGAGAAGGATATCCACTTTCACCATTTTCATAAACATTGTGTTGGAAGTCCTAGCCACATCAATCAGACAAGAAAAAGAAATAAAAGGCATCCAAATTGGCAAGGAACAAGTAAAGCTGTAATTATTCGCAGATGACATGATACTCTATAGAAAGAACCTAAAAGATTCCACCAAAAAACTGTTAGAGCTCATCAACGAATTCAGTAAAGAAGCAGGATACAAAATTAATATTCAGAAATCGGTTGCATTTTTATATACTAATAATGAACTATTAGAAAGAAATTAGGAAAACAATTCCAGAGGCCTCTGGTCAAGATGGCAGAGTAGGTAAACGCTGTGCTTGCCTCTTTTCACAACCACATCAAAATTACAATTAAACTAAAGAACAACCATTATTGGGAGTCACCTGAAGTCTAGCTGAACAGAAAACCTACAACTGGGGAGAAACAGAAGAGGTCACCTTGAGACTGGTAGGAGAAGCGTAGACACAGAGCGGGCTAGTCCCACAATGGAATGTGGTGGCTGTGAATCAGGATGACTATCTCGGCTGCAGAGGTCCCCCCAGAGGAGCAAGGGGTCGCGACCCCAAATAGGGTATCTAGCCCAGGGTTCCAGTGCTGGGAAAAAAAGTCTCCATAAATTCTGGCTGAGACACCAACGGAAATTGTGGCTGTGTGAGATGCCGGGCTGCGGGAGTCCCAGACGTTCCTCTTAAAGGTCCTATATCTGGACTTACTCACTGACAGACTCACTAGCTCTGAGCTCCAGTGCTGGGGCAGCATCTTGAAAGATGCCAGGGACATAGGAGGAGAAACTAAATTGTCTGGCTCCAGAGTGAGGGCTAGAGGGGCAGCTTTCTCTCATACAGAAGTACTGATAAAATTTATTGTCTCTTTTTGTTGAGTCCTCTCCCATTCCTGCGTGCAGAGACAGGCAGGTGCCATATCTGAGTCTCCATCAATCTGACCAAAGGTCCTCTGGAACAATACCAAGCATACCAACATTGGCATCATAGGGGTACCAGAAGGAGAAGAGAGAGAGCAAGGAACTGAAAACCTGTTTCAAAAAATAATGACAAAAAAACTTCCCTAACCTGGTAAAAGAAATAGACATAAAAGCCTAGGAGGCACAGAGTCCCAAACAAGAGGAACTCTAACAGGCCCACACCAAGACACATCATCATTAAAATGTCAAAGGTTAAAGACAAAAAAAGAATCTTAAAAGTAGCACAAGAAAAGCAGTTAGTTACCTACAAGGAAGCTCCCATGAGACCGTCAGCTGATTTTTCAACACAAATTTTGTAGGCCAGAAGGGACTGGCATGAAATAATCAGAGTGATTAAAACAAGGACCTACAACCAAGATTACTCTGCTCAGCAAAGCTATCATTTAGAATCAAAAGTCAC